>NC_069503.1:987723658-987923658 GCF_027579735.1 Bombina bombina
AGATCCCACAAGTCTAACGGTAGCTACACAAGGCAACCACAGTACCACCCCCTTCTCAGTGTTTGATACACCTTGCGCACAGGAAATAAACTTACAAAATATATAAATATTAAAAAAAATCAAAGCATCTTAAAGGGATATGAAACAAAAATGATTCAGATAAAGCATGACATTTTAAACAACTTTCTAATTTACTTCTATTACCAATTTGTCTTTGTTTTTTGGTATCTTTTGTTGAAAAGCAGTGACATAAGGCCAGGAGTCTGCCCATTTCTGGAGCACTATATGGCAGCAGTTATATTATCCATTTGCAAGAGCAATAGATGCCAATATGATTTCCTGCCATGTAGTGCTCCAGGTATCTCTTCAACAAAGGATATCATGGGAACAAAGCAAATTTAATAATAGAGGTAAATTAAAAACTTTTTTTTGTTAAATTGCATGCTCTGTCCGAATCACAAAAGGAAATTTGGGGGTTTTATATCTCTTTAATGCCATTTTTCCTAAGTCGTCCTAGCAAATGTGATATAAATATATAGCTACCTGATGATGTTATACATGATGTCATCAACAACGTCACGTGTGACGTAATCAGTGATGTAATTGATGATGTCATGCAAAGCGCTCAAGGGGGGAGTGGGAGCAGTTTCAAATAACAATTTCCTTTCTTTTTAATGTTTGATAGAAAACTTAAACTCTGGCTTTTTAATATAAGTTGTTTTTTGCCAGTTAATATAAATACATATATTGCAGTGCACGTAAGCATGGTGTCTTATCAGGACTTTTCAAATCCCATAATAACAGTACATTTCAGACCCCACAGATTCATGTTTACATACCTGCATTGGTACAATGTTGTGAGATTCCTGAGCAGGACTTTAATTATGTGTTTAACCTCTTTGCAGGTCAGTAAGAAACACTAATGTAAAAATGACATGCATGCATTAATTAGTTAGTTCAACCTTTGCCTTATAATGTCTACTTAAAGGGATAGAAAGGTCAAAATTGAAATATGTCTAGGCGAATTTCAATTTTAAATAGAAATATTTTACAATACACTATAATATACAAAGTGTCTCTAGTAAAAGTGACCAGGGGCATACACACATATGCTACTTGTGATTAGAACATCAGAACGCCATGCCTTCTCAGAGAGCTATCAGCTGTATGTATTTTGTGAAGACTTCATTTATGTCAGATAAGTCACTGCTGACTCTCTGAATAGGTGTGGTTTTTTTTAATGCTGGTGCACGGGCCCTCACAGCATATGTACGTATGCCACTGAAAACCAGCAATGACTTTTACTAGATGCATTTTTCCTAATTGAAGTGTTACATTTTGACCTTTCTATTACTTTAAATGGACAGTAACGTCAAAATAAAACTTTCATGATTCAGATAGAGCATGCAATTGTAAGTCATTTTCCAATTTACCATTATTATTAAATTGCTTTGTTCTCTTGGTATCCTTTGTTGAGGAGGCTGATAAAAGGAGTGCGAACATATCTTTAATATTCTGTAGCCAGTGTTCACAGTAATATTTGTAGAATGTTAGTTTTGCAAACACTACTGCCATATATTGCTCTATAGACACATGCACACTCCTGAGCTCCTGGGAACCTAGATCTTCAAAAAAAGCATAACAAGAGAACAAAGTACATTTTGTAATAGAAGTAAATTGTGAAGTTGCACAAATGATAAAGTTATTCCCTCCACAAATGAAGGTAAAACAGGTAATATCATTTACAAATTATGTATAATACATATTGCAAACATTTACATTAAAGGGATATGAAACCCAAAAATCTTCTTGTGATTCAGACAAACCATAACATTTTAATAAAGTTTCCACTTTACTTATATTATCAAATTTGCCTCATTCCCATGCTGTTCTTTGTTGGAGAGATATAGTGCTCTTGCAAAGAGATAATATTCTTGCAAAACTGCTGCTCCAGACATGTGTACGTTCCTGAGCTTATGTCCCTGGTTTTCAACAAAAGATACCAAGTGAACAAAAAATTGATAATAGAAGTAAATTAGAAGCTGTTTAAAACTGCATTCTCTGTCTGAACCATAAAAAAATGGGTTTCCTGTTCCTTTAAGTATAAGCCACTGAATAGTAGGAATGTGCATTCGGATCCTTCGTTAGGATCCGAATGTGGAAGGAGGCGGCTTTTCGTGGCATTCAACTATTTTTGGAGCCAGATTCCTTCTTGAGAAGGTTCAACACACTAAGGAATTTCAAAAGAATAAATCCTCCTCTGAAAAGAGTTGAATGCCACGAGCAGCCTCCTCCATCCGCATTCGGATCCTAATGAAGGATTCAAAATCACATCCCTACTGCTTATTGTTTTTTTATTACAACAATTAAACAAACTTTTTTTTATATACACAGTGTCTCTTTAAGACTGCATGCTCTGTTTTAATTATTAAAGTTTAATTTTGACATTACTGTCCCTTTAAGTTCATTCCCTTTTTCATCTCAGAACATTTGAAGCAATTAACAAACGCTCCCAGATGGCATTTGTGATATCTATTTTTATTTGTGCCTTCAGAATGACTTCAACTCAAGAATGTTGCAGGAGAACTTTTGGTGTAGCTGTTCCTGCGCATTAGCTTAGAGGTGGGGTTGAAATTGATGGTAAATACTTCCATGATTCTGCTAAATACATAAAAAAAACACATAAAGTCTACTGCAATGTAGGTAATACATTTAATTTATTATTTGCTGTTTACAGAATGTCAACCTTCTCTTCTGTGCATGAGGGATCTGCTTGCTTTATGAGTTCAAGATTAATAATAATAATAACAAAAAAAATATCTTATTTTGAGCTTGAAGCAACAACTAGAAGTGTTATATTTAACATAATTGTTATTTTGTGTCAACCCTATTCACACATTGGGGCCTATATATCAAAGGTCTTGCGGACCTGATCCGACTGTCGGGTCAGGTCCGCAAGACCTCGCTGAATGCGGAGAGCAATACGCTCTCCGTATTCAGCATTGCACCAGCAGCTCACAAGAGCTGCTGGTGCAACGCTGCCCCCTGCAGACTCGCGGCCAATGGGCCGCCAGCAGGGGGTGTCAATCAAGCCGATCGTACTCGATCGGATTGATTTCCGGCGATTCCTGTCCGCCTCATCAGAGCAGGCGGACAGGGTTATGGAGCAGCGATCTTTTGGCCGCTGCTTAATAACTGCTGTTTCTGGCGAGTCTGAAGACCCGCCAGAAACACGGGCCCAAAAGCTCCGTTCGGAGCTTGATAAATGGGCCCCTTTGTCTGAAACAATATGAAATCTACTATAATATATACAAACTGGTTCCATCCTCTTTTCATTTATTTTTGAGCCTTGGTGGAAGATTGTTTTTCTCTAACATAATTTTCCATTTTGTTACTCAGTAATTTTGGAAGTGAGATAATGCAGGGTCCTTATATTGTAATCTACATAATTTTAGTAGTAAACAAACCTTAGTACTAAAAATATTTTTGTTTTGAAACTGTAATCTTACTTTGCTTCTTAATCAAGTAATCAAATGTTGCAATTAGTCTCACAGTGAAAACTGATTATATATATATATATATGTGTGTGTGTATATGTATATATACAGGGAGTGCAGAATTATTAGGCAAGTTGTATTTTTGAGGATTCATTTTATTATTGAACAACAACCATGTTCTCAATGAACCCAAAAAACTCATTAATATCAAAGCTGAATAGTTTTGGAAGTAGTTTTTAGTTTGTTTTTAGTTATAGCTATTTTAGGGGGATATCTGTGTGTGCAGGTGACTATTACTGTGCATAATTATTAGGCAACTTAACAAAAAACAAATATATACCCATTTCAATTATTTATTTTTACCAGTGAAACTAATATAACATCTCAACATTCACAAATATACATTTCTGACATTCAAAAACAAAACAAAAACAAATCAGTGACCAATATAGCCACCTTTCTTTGCAAGGACACTCAAAAGCCTGCCATCCATGGATTCTGTCAGTGTTTTGATCTGTTCACCATCAACATTGCGTGCAGCAGCAACCACAGCCTCCCAGACACTGTTCAGAGAGGTGTACTGTTTTCCCTCCTTGTAAATCTCACATTTGATGATGGACCACAGGTTCTCAATGGGGTTCAGATCAGGTGAACAAGGAGGCCATGTCATTAGATTTTCTTCTTTTATACCCTTTCTTGCCAGCCACGCTGTGGAGTACTTGGACGCGTGTGATGGAGCATTGTCCTGCATGAAAATCATGTTTTTCTTGAAGGATGCAGACTTCTTCCTGTACCACTGCTTGAAGAAGGTGTCTTCCAGAAACTGGCAGTAGGACTGGGAGTTGAGCTTGACTCCATCCTCAACCCGAAAAGGCCCCACAAGCTCATCTTTGATGATACCAGCCCAAACCAGTACTCCACCTCCACCTTGCTGGCGTCTGAGTCGGACTGGAGCTCTCTGCCCTTTACCAATCCAGCCACGGGCCCATCCATCTGGCCCATCAAGACTCACTCTCATTTCATCAGTCCATAAAACCTTAGAAAAATCAGTCTTGAGATATTTCTTGGCCCAGTCTTGACGTTTCAGCTTGTGTGTCTTGTTCAGTGATGGTCGTCTTTCAGCCTTTCTTACCTTGGCCATGTCTCTGAGTATTGCACACCTTGTGCTTTTGGGCACTCCAGTGATGTTGCAGCTCTGAAATATGGCCAAACTGGTGGCAAGTGGCATCTTGGCAGCTGCACGCTTGACTTTTCTCAGTTCATGGGCAGTTATTTTGCGCCTTGGTTTTTCCACACACTTCTTGCGACCCTGTTGACTATTTTGAATGAAACGCTTGATTGTTCGATGATCACGCTTCAGAAGCTTTGCAATTTTAAGAGTGCTGCATCCCTCTGCAAGATATCTCACTATTTTTTACTTTTCTGAGCCTGTCAAGTCCTTCTTTTGACCCATTTTGCCAAAGGAAAGGAAGTTGCCTAATAATTATGCACACCTGATATAGGGTGTTGATGTCATTAGACCACACCCCTTCTCATTACAGAGATGCACATCACCTAATATGCTTAATTGGTAGTAGGCTTGCGAGCCTATACAGCTTGGAGTAAGACAACATGCATAAAGAGGATGATGTGGTCAAAATACTCATTTGCCTAATAATTCTGCACTCCCTGTATAGATATATATATTAGTTATAGAAGAGTACTGGAAGGGATACTGCGCCAGTTGGTGTGCCCCCTCAACAATAATTGGTACTAGTAAACCAAATGGATAAGTTGAAAATGGAAACAAAAATAAAATTAAAACAATACTGATATTGATCACAGTAAAACGTCTCTGATGTTTTAGAATAGAGAAAAAAACGTAACAGTCTTAATATTCAAATATATCGATGGTATTTGGCAGCTGAATTATATAAAATTCGTAATAAAGTCTGTTTAACACGATTCAGAGAATTATAAGCAATATTTGTCCGAAAACTGGATGATGTGCTATACTTTTAAAAGTCTGTTAAACACAGTTCAGAGAATGGTAAGTAATATCTGTCCCAAAGGGGTTTGTATGTACTACTTACAAAAAGCACCCTCAATCCTATGAGGTGAGTGTGAGGCACGATCAGGATGGAACTGAAAGGATGATTTGTTTCTGAATCTTTTTTGCGAGACCAGGTTCTGTCTCAATGTGCTCCAGGCAGCGATTCTCCCAATTCTGGTAATATATATATATATTTGGTTTACATGAATGATTGGCACCAGAATTAGTTAGACCCAGTTAATGCACACTTGCTATTATTAGGACCAAGGCAAGTGTGCAGTGCAACAGAAGTATATAAAAGCTATATGTTAAAGAGAAGGAAAGATTAAACCAACAGTAAGAGGCAATAAAAATTATATTCCCTCCACTGGAGGCTCAAAAGTATACCCTTGCCTTGCACAAACTATTGATGGTCATGTAAATAAAATTAGTGAGAATACCATTAACAATTGCATTAAACACACCATTTAATGATATAGCAGATACATAATTGCTTATCAAAAATATTTCAATATCAGCATAAAAAAATATTTGATAATATACGCCACCTCAGCGGTATCACAAAAACACACAAAAAAGACCTGTTATCTCAGTCCAATGCAAAGTAGAAGCTAAGGTTTAGGCAGGGTAAGCTGTCAGCACATATCATTCTCACCATGTGTCATAAACTGATGATCAGTTTGTCCGTGACTGAGGCTGAATATGTGACTTACCCTCCTGATGTATTCCCATCTAGCTCAGTTACACAGATGGCAGAGGGGGGCCGGTTGCTAATAGACAAACCTTACGATTACCCGTTATGTTCCAAGTGGGTACTAAGTGGTGCAATAGCGAGTCCTCTGTGGAATCGCCTGGATCCTATGTAGGCAAATTATCCGGTGTCTGCTGAGAAAGAAGTGTAACTGCCTTGCTACGTACGTTTCACCCCTAAAGGCACAGGGCTTCTTCTGGCTACGTCTTATGGCGTCACTACAGATCAACGCCCTTTTTGATCAATGAGACTCCTCCTTCTTTTCCCGGGTGAGTTAAAAAATAGAAATATTTTATGTTCAAAATTATATACATTATACCGCTTGTGGCTATATGTGGCTTATCCCAGTTGTGTGTGTTTAATGCAATTGTTAATGGTATTCTCACTAATTTTATTTATATGACCATCAATAGTTTGTGCAAGGCAAGAGTATACTTTTGAGCCTCCAGTGGAGGGAATATAATTTTTATTGCCTCTTACTGTTGGTTTAATCTTTCCTCCTCTTTAACATATAACTTTTATATACCTCTGTTGCACTGCACACTTGCCTTGGTCCTAATAATAGCAAGTGTGCATTAACTGGGTCTAATTTTTGTGCCAATCATTCATGTAAACCATTTGTATCTAGATTCTAATGAGGAGTCTTTCTTTAGCTTGAAGTGAGCACAGAAGTGATTTGGTGTTTATCCATTGAATGAATGTTCATAGCATACATATAAAGACATATTTTAGCACTCCAAAATGGCAGAAATAAATGAAACAGAGTGGGATTTTGATATTAGTGATACATTTTCTGTATCACAAGGTAATGCAGCTGAAGGAACTACCACTGATGAAGTACCAAGCATATTTAAAGTCTTTAAGAACTATAAAACTAAAGTATTGAAAGAACAAAAATTAAAATGGGAAGTGACAAGCCTGGATACATATCTTGAAGCTAAAATGATCCCAAGAGGTTTAAGAATTAGAAAAAAGCCAGGAAATAACTTAAATGATCCCATAACAGTAGATTTCCAAAAAAAATGGGAACATTTTGCCAGTGATTGCTCCTTCGGATGGATGATATTAATGCGGGAGGAGAATGAGTTAAGGTTAAAAAAGATTCAGGAAGAAATATTAACACTAAAAACACAATTGCAGAAATGGCAAGATGAGGAACAATATTCCAAATTAATGGGGGTAGCAAAACTTGAAGTTAGAAAAATACAGGATGCCATAAAATTTAGAAAAAAACATAAATATCAAAGAGATTGGAGCGACTATCAAGAGAATAAGGTTTATGACTATGCTCAAGTTTACGCAACAAGCACAGATTCAGAGGCTTCAGAAAAAGGTAATAGAAGAAATACTAATAGAAGAAATAGGAGAAGTCGTTTTATAGAGAAGACAGCCCCAACAAAAGAATCCGTAGAGGGGGGAAACAAAGAAAACAGTCATGTTCAAGACAAAACCAGGTATCCTTTGAGAAATCAGAGGAGAAAGAAAAGTTAGATGATGCACCAGATATTAAGGTGGTGAATCTGTCACCGAAGATAATATCTGATACTCAAATTAAAGTTTTGGAGAAAGGGTTAACTTTTGCCCCAACTAATGTCTGTGACAGATTCACCACAGTAAAGGATGTGCATCTCTTTACAAGAAAAATAGTTCTAAGGAAAATACATCAGGATAAAGTACAAGCAGCAACCCTAGACATGCAGGATAGATTGTTATTACAAGACTGGACATTAAATAGTACTGAAAGAGATGAGGATTAATTTGAACAGATAGGATTTAGTAATTTTGAAAAATAAATCTGAGTATATGCCAGCTTTGTCAATGGCACCATCAGTTCACAATTTTGTTAAACTGGTGGAAAAAGATATAGTTGAAATGAAGATTGCCAGACAAAAAGAGAATCTGTCCAATCAAGAAAGAAGAGCTATTAAAGAGCTGAAAAAAAGATACATCAATTGTCATCAAGCCCTCGGATAAGGGTGGCAATGTAGTAATTCAGAATACTAAAGATTATGTAAAGGAATGTAATAAACAGCTTGGTGATAAAATCCATTATAAACGCCTGAAGCAAAACCCTACTGAGGAATATAAATTGGAACCTGTTAAAATTTTAAAATCTGGTTGCGATGAAGGGTTAAAAAACAAAAAAGTGTTTATAAAGAATTTGACTATCTAAATAAGAAATTCCCCATAACTGCAACATTTTATACAATTCCAAAAATACATAAAAAGGTAGTTCCTGTACCAGGAAGACAGATAATTGCGGGTATTAATTCATTAACTGAAAATAACTCTGAATATGTGGATTATTGCCTACGACCATTTCTGAGCTCTTTACCCTCTTATATTCAAGATACATTACAGGGAGTGCAGAATTATTAGGCAAATTAGTATTTTGACCACATCATCCTCTTTATGCATGTTGTCTTACTCCAAGCTGTATAGGCTCGAAAGCCTACTACCAATTAAGCATATTAGGTGATGTGCATCTCTGTAATGAGAAGGGGTGTGGTCTAATGACATCAACACCCTATATCAGGTGTGCATAATTATTAGGCAACTTCCTTTCCTTTGGCAAAATGGGTCAAAAGAAGGACTTGACAGTCTCAGAAAAGTCAAAAATAGTGAGATATCTTGCAGAGGGATGCAGCACTCTTAAAATTGCAAAGCTTCTGAAACGTGATCATCGAACAATCAAGCGTTTCATTCAAAATAGTCAACAGGGTCGCAAGAAGCGTGTGGAAAAACCAAGGCGCAAAATAACTGCCCATGAACTGAGAAAAGTCAAGCGTGCAGCTGCCAAGATGCCACTTGCCACCAGTTTGGCCATATTTCAGATCTGCAACATCACTGGAGTGCCCAAAAGCACAAGATGTGCAATACTCAGAGACATGGCCAAGGTAAGAAAGGCTGAAAGACGACCACCACTGAACAAGACACACAAGCTGAAACGTCAAGACTGGGCCAAGAAATATCTCAAGACTGATTTTTCTAAGGTTTTATGGACTGATGAAATGAGAGTGAGTCTTGATGGGCCAGATGGATGGGCCCGTGGCTGGATTGGTAAAGGGCAGAGAGCTCCAGTCCGACTCAGACGCCAGCAAGGTGGAGGTGGAGTACTGGTTTGGGCTGGTATCATCAAAGATGAGCTTGTGAGGCCTTTTTGGGTTGAGGATGGAGTCAAGCTCAACTCCCAGTCCTACTGCCAGTTTCTGGAAGACACCTTCTTCAAGCAGTGGTACAGGAAGAAGTCTGCATCCTTCAAGAAAAACATGATTTTCATGCAGGACAATGCTCCATCACACGCGTCCAAGTACTCCACAGCGTGGCTGGCAAGAAAGGGTATAAAAGAAGAAAATCTAATGACATGGCCTCCTTGTTCACCTGATCTGAACCCCATTGAGAACCTGTGGTCCATCATCAAATGTGAGATTTACAAGGAGGGAAAACAGTACACCTCTCTGAACAGTGTCTGTGAGGCTGTGGTTGCTGCTGCACGCAATGTTTATGGTGAACAGATCAAAACACTGACAGAATCCATGGATGGCAGGCTTTTGAGTGTCCTTGCAAAGAGAGGTGGCTATATTGGTCACTGATTTGTTTTTGTTTTGTTTTTGAATGTCAGAAATGTATATTTGTGAATGTTGAGATGTTATATTGGTTTCACTGGTAAAAATAAATAATTGAAATGGGTATATATTTGTTTCTTGTTAAGTTGTCTAATAATTATGCACAGTAATAGTCACCTGCACACACAGATATCCCCCTAAAATAGCTATAACTAAAAACAAACTAAAAACTACTTCCAAAACTATTCAGCTTTGATATTAATGAGTTTTTTGGGTTCATTGAGAACATGGTTGTTGTTCAATAATAAAATTAATCCTCAAAAATACAACTTGCCTAATAATTCTGCACTCCCTGTAGATGTACTCAAAAAACTCAATGGAACTTATGTTAATAAGGACACTATTTTGGTGACTATTGATGTAGAACAGCTCTACTCTTCGATCCCTCATGAGAAAGGAATAAGTCAGAAAAGATGTCTCAATGAAAGAGAAGTGAAATATAAGAAACACACAGATTTTGTGTTGGAGTTACTAAGATTAATTTTGAACCATAATTTCTTTGTGTTTCAACAAAAATATTATGAACAAATTTTGGGCACAGCAATGGGCACTTGCTGTGCCCCTACTTATGCCTGTTTGCACCTAGGAGGCTGGGAACGTGACATTGTACTCGATGCATCCAACCTCGATCTGGGCCATATTAGTTTATGGCTCAGATTCATTGATGATATCGTAATGTTTTGGGAAGGGACTGTAGAACACTTGGCAGACTTTATGGACAGACTAAATAATAATGACTTTAATCTAAAGTTTACTTACTCTTGGAGTAAAAGTGAAATAGCTTTTTTAGATTTGAAAATCAAAAAAGTGACACTGAAATTGTAACAGAAACATTTCGGAAAAGTACAGCTGGAAATACAATAATTCATGCTGATAGCCATCACCCACCTCATTTATTAAAAAATATCCCTCAGGGACAATATTTAAGGCACCATAGGAATTGTACTAATATGGACAGTTTTAAAATGGAAGCTAAAGCCCTTGAGTCAAGGTTTAAGGAGAGAGGTTATCCCCATAAAACTTTGAAGCAAGTCTTTTGCAAAGCACGAGATAGTGACCGTAATAGCCTACTCTATAATCCAAAAGTAAGTGAAGATGATAATGTAATCAGATTTATAAGTACTTTTAATGAACAATGGGGAAGTGTGGCTTCCATTTTAAGAAGACATTGGCATGTCTTAACTTTAGATAAATCAATAGATAAAATGGTTGGGGTGAGACCAAACCTTACACCTAGGCGAGCACCTAATCTAAAGGACAGACTGGTAAGCAGTCTGTTCAAAGACTCAGATAGCCAAGTGTGGCTTAACAAATATAAAACAAGAGATGGAAATTTCAGATGTACAAAATGTTCCGTCTGTGGTAATCTGCTAAGGGGTAATATATTCTGTGACACTGCAGGAAAAATACATAAAGTAAGAGGACATATAACATGTAAGACAGAAGGGGTTGTATACTGTATATGCTTCAGTGCAATTGCCCCCAATATTATATAAGAAAAACCTATTGTGAATTGAGAGATAGGATAAAGGAACATAAAAAGGACATAAAAAATAAAAATATAAAAACAAGCAGTGTAGCTAGACACTTTTATTTCCATCACAACAATGATGAAGAAAGTTTACAATTTAGAGGCTTGGAATGAGTGCAATTGAATGAAAGAGGTACCACCTTGATAAACTATTATTACAAAAAGAATGCAAGTGGATATTCAACTTAGGTTCTCTAAAACCAAATGGAATGAATGAGGAACTGAATTGTGCTCCTTTCTTAGGGTGCTAATAAATATTTTCTCCTTTACAAATATAAATTTAATATATATTTAGAATAAAGTATATTATTGTGACCACCTTGAATTGTTTGTAATAAATACTACAAAGAATTTATTAAAGTTGGAGAAATAGATTGTATCTTGTTCTGCGATCCTACAGTGGTATCATATGTCAAATTGGTTGATTGTTAAAATAACAATTGGTAAAAACTGGGATAAGCCACATATAGCCACAAGCGGTATAATGTATATAATTTTGTACATACAATATTTCTATTTTTGAATTCACCCGGGAAAAGAAGGCGGAGTCTCACTGATCAAAAAGGGCGTTGATCTGTAGTGACGCCATCAGACGTAGCCTGAAGAAGCCCTGTGCCTTTAGGGGTGAAACGTACGTAGCAAGGCAGTTACACTTCTTTCTCAGCCGACACCGGATAATTTGCCTACATAGGATCCAGGTGATTCCACAGAGGACTCGCTATTGCACCACTTAGTAGCCACTTGGAACATAACGGGTAAGCGTAAGGTTTGTCTATTAGCAACCAGTCCCCCTCTGCCAACTGTGTAACGGAGCTAGATGGGAATACATCAGGAGGGTAAGTCACATATTCAGCCTCAGTCACGGACAACTACGGACAAATTGATCGTCAGTTTATGACACATGGTGAGAATGATATGTGCTGACAGCTTACCCTGCCTAAACCTTAGCTTCTACTTTGCATTGGACTGAAATAACAGGTTGGGGGAGACTGCTTCAACCACTACCTTACCTGCTTGCTTATTAACTGGGTTTCTGAATGCATTAAGGATTTTCCTCGACACCTGTGGATGTACAGTTTACTAATGTTGGAATAACTCTGTGGGTTTATACAACCCGACTCCGGTGCACATTACTTAAGGGAGCTCCCTATGGTTATAATTATAATCTTTCCTTAAAGGGTACCCTTTATTTTCTGCTCTGATTTTTGTGTGTTTTTGTGATACCGCTGAGGTGGCGTATATTATCATATATTTCTTGATGCTGATATTGAAATATTTTTGATAAGCAATTATGTATCTGCTATATCATTAAATGGTGTGTTTAATGCAATTGTTAATGGTATTCTCACTAATTTTATTTATATGACCATCAATAGTTTGTGCAAGGCAAGGGTATACTTTTGAGCTTCCAGTGGAGGGAATATAATTTTTATTGCCTCTTACTGTTGGTTTAATCTTTCCTCCTCTTTAACATATATATATATATATATATATATATATATATATATATATATATATATATATATATATATATATATATATATATATATATATATATATATATATATATATATATAAAACCAATATACAGAATAATAAACAGTGAAGTTTAAGGATTTTTCAAACATGCCAAGTTTTATTGACGTTTCGGGGATGTATCTCCCCTTATTCAGAACAAATAAATGATTTGAAACACCCTCTTAAAGGGATAGTCTACACCAGAATTTTTATTGTTTAAAAAAATAGATAATGCCTTTATTACTCCTTTCCTAGTTTTGCACAACAAACACAGTTATATAAATACACTTTTTACCTCTGTGATTATCTTTTGTCTAAGCCTCTACAAACTGCCCCCTTATTTTAGTTCTCTTGACAGACATCCATTTTAGCCAATCAGAGCTAGCTCATCTGAACTCCACGTGCATGAGCACAGTGTTATCTATATGACACACATGAACTAACACCCTCTAGTGGTGAAAAACTGTCAAAATGCCCTGAGAGAAGAGGCGGCCTTCAAGGGCTTAGAAATTAACATATGCACCTCCTAAGTTTAGCTTTCAGCTAAGAATACCAAGAGAACAAAGCAAAATTGGTGATAAAAATAAATTGGAAAATTGTTTAAAATTACATTCTCTATCTGAATCATGAAAGTTTATTTTGGACTAGACTGTCCCTTTAAATAGGTCAAAAAATAAACAGTGATTATCTCCTCCCCACTTCCGGTCCGGTGTTACATACATTGGAAACTCACATAATATGTAACAAACACATCAACATCTCAAACGGAAAGGTTATGTTATGTACATCGATAGCAGTTATAAACCTGTGTTTAAGGTGCCATGTCAACACTTGTTTAACATACCCGGAAGTGACATAATTCATATCAACCAGAAGTGGGGCATCGTAGTGTGTGTAAGTTGTGGATAGCCGGTTCCCAAAACCGGAAGTGGGGCATATCCCAGTGACACAACATAGGTAAAGCTATTTACACGTACACAATATTCAAAATGATAAACCATATGAACTGCACACAATAATAACATAGTCTGTGTGTGTATAATAGCAAATTGTGCTAATAGTTCTTTCAAAAAATGTGCAAACTTATGTGATAAATGGGTACCTTACAAACAGGGTACCTATGTGCTCTCGGAGTCGTGTATAAATTCAAATTAGTATTATTGTACTGGCTGTGAACAACAGACTATACTAAAGAATATATAGTAGTCTGTGTTGTTAGTTATATCACAAACTTGGTACACCTTATGTCATATAATAATATTGATTACACTACTGCAGATCCAACAGGTGTTAATTTGTCAGAAATGTGTCTCATGTAGATATCAAGGCTAAAACATTGCTATATGTAGCTAACAGGAGTGCAGAACCAATGTGGGCATTCTAAGGGTATTATTGCAGGAAATATGAATGTTCTGTTATGCATAGGGTCCACTCCAGGGTTTATAAAACTCTAGTGTAGAACCTATGGTGGGTAAACAAATGCAGATACCTGATGTCTAAAGGCACCAAGGTACCTACATCAAACCCACCAAGAATTATACATCTGCTTCCCAAGACCCGACTGCACAATATCAGCTTTGTTTACATAAGACTACCCAGATCTGGCATAGGGTTCAGTCCTTTTGGAACAATAGTGTCCAGTCTCAGAATCCATTCTGCCTTTCTCCTGAGAAGCATTTTGTTTCTGTTTCAACCTCTCAAAGGTTTCAGGAAGTGGTCAATCAGGATAACTCTTAAAGATACCACAAGATGTTTTGCCTCCATCCAGTGGCATGCAACCGGTTGGTCTGACCGTCCCTTCTCAATGGCCTGTCTCATGGCCATCCTGTGGTTCACCATGTGCTCCCTTAATGTCCCTTGGGTCTTTCCAATATAATGTTTCCCACACGGACAAAACAGCATGTACACTACATATTCCGTAGTGCATGTTATGGAATGTTGGATGGTATATTTTTTATTGTTGTGTGGGTGGTTACATTTTCTTGTGGCTATTAATCCATTGCATGAAGTGTAGTTTGGGCACTTATAGCAGCCTCTAATGTTGGGTTTAGTGGCAGTTTCATAGGAACTTACAGGATCAGTTCTGACCAGAAGGTCACTGATATTAGCATTTCGTTTGTACCCCACCATGGGGGTGATTTATTTGGCAAATGTCAGTTTTGTATCTGAGTGTAAGATTGTCCAGTGTTTTTTGGCTATTTGGCCCAATTTAGCTGTATTAGGAGCAAATGTGGTAGTCATAATTAGTTTTGATTCTTTATCCTTGTTGTGAGTCAGCGTTTGAAGGACATCATCTTGAGTGAGTACCTTGATTTGTTCAAAGATAGGATAAATCACTTTCGACTTGTACCCTCTGTTGAGGAATTTGGTCTTCATATCAAGTAGTTGTGAGACCCCTTTATCTGTGTTGGAATTGTTCCTAATTGTGCAGATCATTTGGGACTTAACAATTCCCTTTGTTAATGAGGGTGGGTGGCAACTTTCTGCTCTAAGGAGGGAATTGCGGTCTGTGGGTTTCGTGTATAATGTAGTTTCAAGCCTGTCTCCTTTCTTAGAAATTAACAAATCAAGGAATTGTATAGAAGGTGTGCTGTAGTTCATTTAAAATCTTACTGTGGTCGGTGTAGTGTTGTACTGTGGGAACCACTTGTGTAGGCTGTTCTCATAGTCCCTCCACACTAATAAAATATCATCAATGTATCTCCTGTAAATAATTACAGGAAATACATTCTGGAACCACAGATATTCTTTCTCGAATCTTGCCATAAAAATGTTGGCATAGGCTGGGGCCATGTTTTACCCCATAGCCATGCCAGATGTTTGGAGAACTTAAAATAGTTTTTCTTCAAGCAAAATTCAAGTAGTTGTAGTAAGTATTCAGTGGGTGGACCTACAAACTTATCAGTCATTTTGAGTGTTTCCTTAAAAGCTGTCAGGCCAATGTCATGGGGATGATGGTGTATAAATTATTTACATCAAGTGTGACCAGTAAATCATTCTCCATGATATTGGTCTGTTTAAGTGTACGCAGCAGGTCATTTGTGTCAAGTAGATATGATCTGTCATCCCTAACAACCGGTTGTAGTAGATAATCTAAAAAATGAGCCACAAGTTGAAGTATTTAATGTCTCGCCACCCTATAGTTTCAGCGAGAGATTCCATACTTTAAACTGTGGCTTAATTTTTAGATTATCTACTACAAGCAGTAGTATGTAGTGTACATGCTGTTTCTCTTGTAAGATGTATCGAGTCCACGGATTCATCCATACTTGTGGGATATTCTCGTTCCCAACAGGAAGTGGCAGAGAGAGCACCCACAGCAGAGCTGTCTATATAGCTCCTCCCTTAGCTCCACCCCCTAGTCATTCTCTCTGCCTGCTTAACTGCTAGGAAGGGCAAAGTGAGTGTGGTGACAAAAATGTTAAGTTTTTATTTTAAATGGTACCGGTGTGTACCATTTTCTCTCTGGCAGAAAAGGGATGAAGATTTCTGCAAGGAGGATGATGATCTTAGCATTTTGTAACTAGGATCCGCTGCTGTTCTCACAAGAGCTGAAGAGTACAGGAAAACTTCAGTTGGGGGAACAGTTTGCAGGCTAAACTGCATTAAGGTATGTTCAGTCTATTTTTTTCTAGACAGACTGTGTTATTTCTAGAAAAGGCTGGCAATATCCCCATGAGGGAAAAGTAAGCTGTATTCAGTAAAGAAGAATCAAAGTTTGCATAAAGGGCTCATAGTTACTGGTGACACTGATAGGAAAAAACGTTTTGGTTCAATATGCAAATATAACGTTTTTTGAGGGACTTTAAGGGGTCTTTGTGGCTTATTTAAGTGTTATTAACCCACATGGCTAGTTTAAGAAACACTCTGTGGTGTTTCTTTTAGGCCCCATAACATCGAGGGAGGTGGGAGGGGCCTATTTTCATTTGCATAGTTTATTTACCTCTGAAGCATCCAGCTACTTCTCCAGAGATTCCTACTGTATTTGAGGGCTGTAAAGAGGTTTTTTCCCCACAAATCATTCCTAAAGGGCAGGTAGGTGCCACAGCAGAGCTGTGGCAAGGTGCTGAACGTTATTTTACCGGTTATGAAGTTTTTTCAATCCGGTTTTTACATTAAGGGGTTAATTGTTTATTTGCATAGTGGTGCAAAGTTACTAAGGCTTTTTGATGCTACTGTAAAAATGTTGTTGTGTTTACTGCTTTTTTACACTGTTTTGCAGAGTTTGTGCAGCTTTTTTTCTCTTAAAGGCACAGTACCGTTTTTGTTTAAAGTGTTATTTACTTTGATTAAAGTGTTTTCCAAGCTTGCTTGTTACATTACTAGCCTGTTTAACATGTCTGACACCAAGGAAAATCCTTGTTCTATGTGTTTAGAAGCCATTGTGGAACCCCCTCTTAGAATGTGTCCCACTTGCACTGATATGTCTATAAATTATAAAGAGCATATTTTAGCACTTAAAAATATTGCAATAGATGATTCTCAGTTAGAATGAGGGTTTAGCATCTAGCTCTCCCCAAGTGTCACAACCAGTAATGCCCGCACAAGTGACGCCAAGTACCTCTAGTGCGTCTAATTAATTTACTTTACAAGACATGGCCACAGTTATGAATAAAACCCTCACAGAGGTTTTCTCTAAACTGCCTGGTTTACAAGGAAAGCGTGACAGCTCTGGGTTAAGAACAAATGCTGAGCCATCTGACGCTTTAGTAGCCGTATCCGATATACCCTCACAATGTTCTGAAGTAGGGGTAAGGGATTTGTTATCTGAGGGAGAGATTTCTGATTCAGGAAAGATGCTCCCTCAGACAGATTCTGATATGACGGCCTTTAAATTTAAGCTTGAACACCTTCGCTTATTGCTCAAGGAGGTATTAGCTACTCTAGACGATTGTGACCCTATAGTGGTCCCAGAGAAATTGTGTAAAATGGACAGATACTTAGAGGTTCCTGTTTACACTGATGTTTTTCCAGTCCCTAAGAGGATTGTGACTATTGTTACTAAGGAGTGGGATAGACCAGGTATTCCGTTCGCTCCCCCTCCTGTTTTTAAGAAAATGTTTCCCATATCTGACACCATACAGGACTCGTGGCAGACTGTTCCTAAGGTGGAGGGAGCTATTTCTACTCTTGCTAAGCGTACAACTATACCTATCGAAGACAGTTGTGCTTTCATAGATCCTATGGATAAAAAAATTAGAGGGTCTCCTAAAGAAATTTTTTTGTTCATCAAGGTTTTCTTCTCCAACCTATTGCATGCATTGTTCCTGTAACTACTGCAGCTGCTTTCTGGTTTGAGGCTCTAGAAGAGGCTCTTCAGGTGGAGACTCCATTAGAGGATATTATGGATAGAATTAAGGCCCTTAAGTTGGCTATTTCTTTCATTACAGATGCCGCTTTCCAAATGGCTAAATTAGCGGCAAAGAATTCAGGTTTTGCCATTTTAGCATGCAGGGCGTTATGGCTTAAGTCCTGGTCTGCTGATGTGTCATCAAAATCTAAATTGTTGAACATCCCTTTCAAAGGAAAGACCCTATTCGGGCCTGCACTGAAAGAAATTATTTCAGACATCACTGGAGGGAAAGGCCATGCCCTCCCTCAGGATAAAACAAATAAGATGAGGACCAAAAAAAATAATTTTCGTTCCTTTTGGAACTTCAAGGGTGGTCCCGCTTCAACTTCCCCTGCAGCAAAGCAAGAGGGGAATTCTGTCCAATCCAAATCAGTCTGGAGACCTAACCAGGCTTGGAACAAAGGTAAACAGGCCAAGAAGCCTGCTGCTGCCTCTAAGACAGCATGAAGGGGTAGCCCCCGATCCGGGACCAGATCTAGTAGGGGGCAGACTCTCTCTTTGCTCAGGCTTGGGCAAGAGATGTTCACGATTCCTGGGCTTTAGAAATTGTGTCCCAAGGATATCTTCTGGACTTCAAAGACTCCCCCCAAGGGGGAGATTTCAAATTTCTCAAATGTCTGCAAACCAGACAAAGAGAGAGGCGTTCTTACGCTGTGTAGAAGACCTACATACCATGGGAGTGATCCACCCAGTTCCAAGAGCGGAACAAGGGCTAGGTTTTTACTCCAACCTGTTTGTGGTTCCCAAAAAAGAGGGAACTTTCAGACCAATCTTGGATCTCAAAATTCTAAACAAATTCCTCAGAGTACCATCTTTCAGGATGGAGACTATTCGGACTATTCTTCCTCTGATCCAGGAGGGTCAATATATGACTACCGTGGATTTAAAGGATGCGTATCTACACATCTCTATTCACAGAGACCATCATCAATTCCTCAGATTCGCCTTCTGGACAGGCATTACCAATTTGTGGCCCTTCCCTTTGGGTTGGCCACGGCTCCCAGAATTTTCACAAAGGTGCTAGGGTCCCTTTTGGCGGTTCTAAGACTGCGGGGTATAGCAGTGGCGCCTTATCTAGACGACATCTTAATTCAGGCGTTGACTTTCCAGCTAGCCAAGTTTCACACGGACATCGTGTTGGCTGTTCTGAGATCTCACGGGTGGAAGGTGAACATAAAAAAGAGTTCTCTCGTCCCTCTCACAAGAGTTTCCTTCCTAGGGACTCTGATAGATTCGGTAGAAATAAAAATATTTCTGACGGAGGTCAGAAAATCAAAACTTTTAATCACTTGCCGAGCTCTTCATTCCATTCCTCTGCCATCAGTGGCTCAGTGTATGGAGGTAATTGGACTCATGGTAGCGGCAATGGACATAGTTCCTTATGCCTGCCTACACCTCAGACCACTGCAACTATGCATGCTCAAACAGTGGAATGGGGATTATGCAGATTTATCTCCTCAACTGCATCTGGACACAGAGACCAGAGATTCTCTTCTCTGGTGGTTGTCTCAGGACCACCTGTCTCAGGGAATGTGTTTCCGTAGGCCAGAGTGGCTCATAGTGTAATGTTACTCTAATATTCTCTTAGAGCAAATAATGTGCTAAATGGTTTAGGAGCACAACTGCAGAATTTAAGACTGTAATTGTATATATCTATATGCAAATAGATTAGTTTTGTATCAGCTCCATGCCAAGATGCACTATGGGAAAAGTGCAAACTGCAGCAGGGAAATGAATTTAGTCTTTGAATCCCCAAGAGGGTTGTAATAAAGTTAGAATTAACCCTTGAGTATAATCCAGTGATAGATTGAAAGAATATTAACCCTGCAGGAAGTGTGCTCTGAATCTGCAGACTTTTGGGAAACAGACAGAGTATTAGAAATAGTCTCTATTAGAAGCAAGATCAACCGTTAGGCAGGAATCTGACTGAAATTACTTTACAACACAGTAAGGAAAACTTCTTGTTATAAGTATAGTCTATTAGATAATACTCTTACTGTGACTCCGGATGCTGTGCTAGGTATTCCTGTGGCTGAGCTATTACAGAGATTGCAGGAGTTGTCCCTGTGTGTAACGCTTCTCCTAAGCGCTTGTGTGCTACTGCGTCTGACTTCCGTGCTGTCCGCTGAGTGAGAGGAGTTGTCAGTGAAGCAGGTAAAGCTGCGGAATTGCGGTTAGCTGTTAGGTAGTGAGACAGAGTGAAATAGTCCTGTCTGTTCCTGCACAGTTACCAGATTGAGTGTAGGTATGTCCTTGCTGCTGAAAAGGAGGAATAACAATATTAACAGTCAGGGTTAACGGACTCCAGAAGGTTTATAAGTAGTTGAACTGTCCAAAATACAAAGTTCCTTATTGCATGCAAGACATCAGATAGATGCAGAAGGAAGTGTTAAAGATAACTCTTCAGTTGTTAGAAAAAGCTGTAGAATATTTGTAATCCAAAATGTTTAGAGAGCTTAGAGAAACAGCAGCTCTGAAACTGCTATACAAAATACTAAGCACAGAGGCCTGTGATCTCAGGTGTTTTATTAGTTAGGTAGGCAGGACAAGGTGAAACTGCGCTGGGTCCTAAAAGGTACAGGCTCTGACACATAGTAACGACAGATGCCAGCCTGCTAGGCTGGGGTGCAGTCTGGAAATCCCTGAAAGCACAGGGCTTATGGTCTCGGGAGGAATCTCTCCTCCCTATAAACATTCTAGAACATTCAATGCGCTTCAGGCGTGGCCTCAGCTAGCTGCGGCCAAATTAATCAGATTTCAGTCGGACAACATCATGACTGTAGCCTATATCAATCATCAAGGAGGAACACTGAGTTCTCTAGCGATGATGGAGGTAACCAAAATAATCCAATGGTTGGAGGATCACTCTTGCCATCTCTCAGCAATCCATATCCCAGGGGTAGAGAACTGGGAGGCGGATTTCCTAAGTCACAACAAAGAGAGAGAAATGAGTGCACAGCACACTCTAAGAGTAAAAGTTTTTACTTAGAGATAAAAACGCATAATAAAAACAACGTACAGAATTAAAAACAATATAAGCAGTGTGTGAAAATATCACCGTAGATGGCTCCCCCATGATAAAGGTAAGATCAATGCTGCCGGAAACACAGGGATCTTGTAGTATGTGTAGCATAGGTTCTTCAGCTAATCAGCTGTTACACAAGCCTTTTGCGTGAAATCCGTTAGTGTTGCAGCTGGTCAGCTGTTTCTGAGTCTTTACGGGGGCGAGTGATGATGCCTCAACGCGTTTCCTCTGGTCTCCACCAGACTTTTTCAAGAGGTTAGGTTACATCACATCCTAATGTGATGGCTTTTATACAGTCTCTTCACAGGTAACCGGTATCGGTATGAGTAGCGGATTGGTGGTTTGGAGTGTCAATCAAAGTCCTTGAAATTGAAATCCTAAACTGAGACCCACCTACTTAACTCCTTTGTATATTTAACCCTGTGAAAGCCGTTTTCAGTGCTGGGTATTTTTTGAAAGTGTCCATACTTGGTATACAGAAATGTTTACTATTAATCAAATATGTAAAAAAGACACTAAAAACCTGCAACATGGCATTGAATGCATATTCATATACATTAAAAAGCTCAATTCATAAACGAAGTTAAAAAATATATATATCAATACATAGAATATAATGGAAAAAAGAAAATGTATGTTAGTGACACCAAATTGATAATATAATACTGTGTTTTAGGCTTATCACTTACAGTTAATCTCATGACTAGTGATAATTACAGAAATAAAAACTGTATGGTACATATATTAGTCCCATTAGCGCAATTAATAAAAGCTAATAAATAGAAAGATACTAAGAAAAGAGGTACTTGAGAAACATCCTAAAACTAAGGCGTATTTAACCTATGTCAAAGGAGAATCTTCTTGAAAAATCCCATTATAGCTTAGTGTGTAAAAACAAACAATCTATGCATGCATACTAACGAAGCTGATACCTGAATGGAATGGGGGGACAACTTACAATGAGGTTTAGAGGGAGAGGGTGTAAATGTAGACAAAGTTAATATTATCTACAAATAGGGACATATTGACCTTCCTTACTAAAATTATTATTATTCACTATTTATTAATTTAGTAAGAGGGATAGAGACTATTTCTATAGAATTACATAAATGCTTGTAAATCTAGGTCAATATTGAGTCCGAAACTACTGAAAGTGTTCAGGGTGCCTAGCTCGTGTATCCAATATGTTTCACGTTGGCGTAATGCTTTCAGCCTATTATTTGAAACCTGTGGAGCAATCCTATCGAGAACACTGATTTTTAAACTTTTAGGATCTGAGTTGTGAGCAATTCTAAAGTATTCTGGAACGCTATGGCCTTCAACCTTATTTTTAATATTGTTCCAGTGTTCATTAAACCTATTTCGCACTGTTCATTTGGTTCTTCCCACATAGAGACAATTACATTCACAAGTGAGAAGGTATACTACATATACCAATTTACATGTAAACTTGTTCTTAACTTTATATGTTTTTACATTGTGAACGTCTTTGAAGGAATCACCTTTGTTTATGTGTTTGCACATACCACATTTATTGGTGTTACATGGCCAAGTTCCATTACTCCTACTTAGCCAATTGCCTTCTAGGATAGTCTTATTAGGAATTTGTGGCCTTAATTTGGATGGATCTAAGATACGTTTTAGATCCTTATTCTTTTTATAGGTAATCACTGGTTTGTCAGGGAGTACCTTACCTAAAATAGGATCACTGGTTAAAATCGCACAGTGCTTATTAAGGATCTTTTCAATGTCTTTGCTCCCTTGACTATACGTAGTGATGAATCTAACATCATCCCGTTATTTTTTACTGTTGTCCCTACTCTTGGGATTGAGCATATCATTCCTATTCATATTGTATACTCTCTGTCAGACTTTTCATCCGGGGGAGTGGGAGCTCCATCCGGAGGTATTTGCCCAGCTGACTCAGCTATGGGGCACACCAGAATTTGATCTGATGGTGTCCCGACAGAACGCCAAACTTCATTGTTACGGGTCCAGGTCCCGGGATCCCCAGGCGGTACTGATAGATGCTCTAGCAGTGCCCTGGTCCTTCAATCTGGCTTATGTATTTCCACCGTTTCCTCTCCTCCCACGTCTGGTTGCTAGAATCAAGCAGGAGAGAGCTTCGGTGATTCTGATAGCGCCTGCGTGGCCACGCAGGACTTGGTATGCAGACCTGGTGGATATGTCATCTGTTCCACCGTGGACTCTGCCAATGAGGCAGGACCTTCTAATCCAAGGTCCGTTCAAGCATCCAAATCTAATTTCTCTGCACCTGACTGCTTGGAGATTGAACGCCTGATTCTATCAAAGCGTGGTTTCTCTGAGTCAGTCATTGATACCCTGATTCAGGCTAGAAAGCCTGTTACCAGGAAAATCTATCATAAGATTTGTCGCAAATATCTTTGTTGGTGTGAATCCAAGGGTTACTCATGGAGTAAGATTAGGATTCCTAGAATTTTGTCCTTTCTCCAAGAAGGATTGGAGAAAGGATTATCAGCTAGTTCCTTAAAGGAACAAATATCTGCTCTGTCTATTCTTTTACACAAATGTCTGGCAGATGTTCCAGACGTTCAAGCATTTAGTCAGGCCTTGGTCAGGATCAAGCCTGTATTTAAACCTGTTGCTCCGCCATGGAGCCTAAACTTGGTTCTTAAAGTTCTTCAAGGGGTTCCGTTTGAACCTATGCATTCCATAGATATTAAGCTTCTATCTTGGAAAGTTTTGTTTTTAGTAGCTATCTCTTCGGCTCGAAGAGTTTCTGAGTTATCTGCTTTACAGTGTGACTCACCTTATCTTGTTTTCCATGCAGATAAGGTGGTTTTACATACCAAACCTGGATTCCTTCCTAAGGTTGTTTCTAATAGGAATATCAATCAGGAAATTGTTGTTCCTTCGCTGTGTCCTAATCCTTCTTCAAAGAAGGAACGTCTGTTGCACAATCTTGATGTGGTTCATGCTTTAAAGTTCTACTTACAAGCAACCAAAGATTTCCGTCAAACATCTTCATTGTTTGTTGTCTATTCTGGTAAGCGGAGAGGTCAAAAGGCTGCGGCTACCTCTCTTTCTTTTTGGCTGAAAAGCATCATCCGTATGGCTTATGAGACTGCTGGCCAGCAGCCTCCTGAAAGAATTACTACTCATTCTACTAGAGCAGTGGCTTCCACATGGGCTTTTAAAAATGAGGCTTCTGTTGAACAGATTTGTAAGGCGGGGACTTGGTCTTCGCTTCATACTTTATCCAAATTTTACAAACTCAATACTTTTGCTTCTTCGGAGGCTATTTTTGGGAGAAAGGTTCTACAAGCAGTGGTGCCTTCCGTTTAAGGTACCTGTCTTGTCCCTCCCTTCATCCGTGTCCTAAAGCTTTGGTATTGGTATCCCACAAGTATGGATGAATCCGTGGACTCGATACATCTTACAAGAGAAAACAGAATTTATGCTTACCTGATAAATTTCTTTCTCTTGTGATATATCGAGTCCATGGCCCGCCCTGTCTATTTAAGACAGGTAGTATATTTTTATTTAAAAATCTTCAGTCACCACTGCACCCTATAGTTTCTCCTTTTTATTCCTAGCCTTCGGTCGAATGACTGAGGGGTGGAGCTAAGGGAGGAGCTATATAGACAGCTCTGCTGTGGGTGCTCTCTCTGCCACTTCCTGTTGGGAAGGAGAATATCCCACAAGTATGGATGAATCCGTGGACTCGATACATCACAAGAGAAAGAAATTTATCAGGTAAGCATAAATTCTGTTTTTGTCCATGTGGGAATCATTATATTGGAAAAACCCAAGGAACACTAAAGGAGCGCATGGCGATTCACAGGATAGCGATGAGACAGGCCATTGAGAAGGGATGTCTGACCAACCAGTGGCACGCCACTGGATGGAGGCAAAACACCTTGTGGCATCTTTAAGAGTTATCCTGATTGACCACGTCCCGAAACCTTTGAGAGGTGGAAACAGGAACAAAATGCTTCTCAGGAGAGAGGCAGAATGGATTCTGAGACTGGATACTATTGTTCCAAAGGGACTGAACTCTATACCAGTAGGGTAGTCTTATGTAAACAAAGCTGATATTGTGCAGTCAGGTTTTGGGCAGCAGATGTATAATAACTGGTGGGTTGGATGTAAGTACCTTGGTGCCTTTAGAAATCAAGTATCTGCATCTGTTTACCCACTGTAGGTTCTACCCCAGTGTTTTATAGACCCTGGAGTGGGCCCTACGCATAACAGAACTTTCATATTTCCTGCAATAGAACCCTTAGAATACCCACATTGGTTCTGCACTCCTGTTAACTACATACAGCAATGTTTTAGCCGTGATATCTATATGAGACACCTTTCTGACAAATTAACCCTTGTTGGATCTGCAGTAGTGTAATCAATAATATTGTATGACATATACACATTTATTAAGGTGTACAATTTAGTGATATAACTAACAACACAGACTACTATATATTCTTTAGTATAGTCTGTTGTTCACAGCCAGTACAATAATACTAATTTGAATTTATACACAACTCTGAGAGCACATAGGTACCGTGTTTGTAAGGTACCTATTAACTCACATAAGTTTGCACATTTTATTAAAGAACCATCAGCATAATTTGCTGTTAGATACACATAGAATATGTGATTATTGTATGCAGTTCACATGGTTTATTATTTTGAATAATGTGTATGTGTAATTAGCTTTACCTATGTTGTGTCACTGGGATATGCCCCACTTCCGGTTCGGGAACCGGCTATCCACAACTTACACACACTACGATGCCCCACTAAATAATTAAATATTGAATGAATATTGTAGAACTTTGTTATATAAACAATTTATTATGTTAAATTACCACCTCAAAGTGTTTAATGTCCCTTTAAAGTGACATTATTGACGATTTTAGAAGAAGTGTTTAAAATGCCCTGAAATGTTAAATGAAAAGTTAACTTTATGCTCAAGACATGTGACACCTCCCCATATTTGCTTGGATTTAGGGTTCTGCATTGTACATTATATATAGGATTCACTCTGGTGGGTGTTATATAAGTGGGAGTGCCATCCTTTTTTTCAGTTATATATATGCATACCGAGGTGTCAATAAATTGATTTTAAAAATACACTACTGATTTGTTGTACTTTTGATCCATCTATTCAGCTTTCTGATTTTTAGAAATTATAGTATCTTTGTAAACAGGAAATGGGTACATTTTATGCCATTCTTGCTATTAGTATAGTAAGTGCTCCAGACTTCCACTGCTATCTCCTATGTACCTGTCGGCATTCTTCACGCTGCATGCTTCCTGCTGCACACCCTGTGCCACAAACCGGATGTCCCTCCGGGAACTCGTCCACATTAAACCGGTGCCAAAGGGAAAATAGGGAAGCCTCACCTCCGCTCTCCAATCAAGTATTCCAGACATTGCAACAATCCCAGCACAACAGTAAAAATGCTTCCAACCCAGAAGATGTGATAAAAAACAAATTCGTTTATTTTCAGAGGATAAAAACATCAAGGCATGAGAAGTAGTAGCCAATCAGTCATACGCGTTTCGTCAGCAGAGACGTAACTTTCTCAATGACTTGTGGATTACAGGACCGGCAATCTTACTTATAGGGCTTAATGACACACCCCTATATTTAACTCTATGTGTACTATGCTATACGCTATTGCCTATACCAGTATCCACAGTTTGGAACTCATAACAAATATATTTACAACAAATTAATCTCAAAATTGCACATCATAAGTATATCATATATAGATGTCAAATGTAACCAAACGTTCATATATATGCATAAGCTTTTAGTTTCAACCAAATAAGGACATATTATCATTCATAGAAAAACTGTTACATGATTAAGTAGTTAAGTACAGGATAAGACATTAATTACCACTTATTAAAATGGGGTAAGATCTAAATTCTGAAGAACAAAAGCAAAAACAGAATATGAAATGGAATATGAAATACCCACATAAATTCACGTTTCAAATAGATAACATATTGTTTGTGTCAGTCTACAAATAATTTAACATCCCATTCACTATTTAATCCAATGGGTACCCTGGTTCCCAATTTGAAAATGCAGAACACCTCCTGTTTTAGTGTCTTAATCCTATTATCCCCTCTGGGGTGCCTCTGGACATGCCCTATACCCTGTACTGACAGTAAGGAGCTGTATAAAAGTGTATGGCTATAGGTGTAGTTGATTACGGATCCTCTATCGCACGCAAGTGCTCCAAAAAACGATCCGTTAGGAATATGGTCCAATGACCTACATACTTTTTCCCACAGTCTCTACAAGTCAATAAATATATCACAAATTTTGAATTACAGTTAATATACTGTTTAATTTAAAGTGTGTGTTCTTAATTCATCTTGTGTTGTAAATTCATCTCCTAGAACTATATATACGTACAGGTTTTAAACCGCCTACTGCCGCATCTGTGATATCCTTGACTATACGTAGTGATGAATCTAACATCATCCCGTTATTTTTTACTGTTGTCCCTACTCTTGGGATTGAGCATATCATTCCTATTCATGTTGTATACTCTCTGTCAGACTTTTCATCCGGGGGAGTGGGAGCTCCATCCGGAGGTATTTGCCCAGCTGACTCAGCTATGGGGCACACCAGAATTGGATCTGATGGTGTCCCAACAGAATGCCAAACTTCCTTGTTACGGGTCCAGGTCCCGGGATCCCCAGGCGGTACTGATAGATGCTCTAGCAGTGCCCTAGTCCTTCAATCTGGCTTATGTATTTCCACCGTTTCCTCTCCTCCCACGTCTGGTTGCTAGAATCAAGCAGGAGAGAGCTTTGGTGATTCTGATAGCGCCTGCGTGGCCACGCAGGACTTGGTATGCAGACCTGGTGGATATGTCATCTGTTCCACCGTGGACTCTGCCAATGAGGCAGGACCTTCTAATCCAAGGTCCGTTCAAGCATCCAAATCTAATTTCTCTGCATCTGACTACTTGGAGATTGAACGCCTGATTCTATCAAAGCGTGGTTTCTCTGAGTCAGTCATTGATACCCTGATTCAGGCTAGAAAGCCTGTTACCAGGAAAATCTATCATAAGATTTGTCGCAAATATCTTTGTTGGTGTGAATCCAAGGGTTACTCATGGAGTAAGATTAGGATTCCTAGAATTTTGTCCTTTCTCCAAGAAGGATTGGAGAAAGGATTATCAGCTAGTTCCTTAAAGGGACAAATATCTGCTCTGTCTATTCTTTTACACAAACGTCTGGCAGATGTTCCAGACGTTCAAGCATTTAGTCAGGCCTTGGTCAGGATCAAGCCTGTTTTTAAACCTGTTGCTCCGCCATGGAGCCTAAACTTGGTTCTTAAAGTTCTTCAAGGGGTTCCGTTTGAACCTATGCATTCCATAGATATTAAGCTTCTATCTTGGAAAGTTTTGTTTTTAGTAGCTATCTCTTCAGCTCGAAGAGTTTCTGAGTTATCTGCTTTACAGTGTGACTCACCTTATCTTGTTTTCCATGCAGATAAGGTGGTTTTACGTACCAAACCTGGATTCCTTCCTAAGGTTGTTTCTAATAGGAATATCAATCAGGAAATTGTTGTTCCTTCGCTGTGTCCTAATCCTTCTTCAAAGAAGGAACGTCTGTTGCACAATCTTGATGTGGTTCATGCTTTAAAGTTCTACTTACAAGCAACCAAAGATTTCCGTCAAACATCTTCATTGTTTGTTGTCTATTCTGGTAAGCGGAGAGGTCAAAAGGCTGCGGCTACCTCTCTTTCTTTTTGGCTGAAAAGCATCATCCGTATGGCTTATGAGACTGCTGGCCAGCAGCCTCCTGAAAGAATTACTACTCATTCTACTAGAGCAGTGGCTTCCACATGGGCTTTTAAAAATGAGGCTTCTGTTGAACAGATTTGTAAGGCGGCGACTTGGTCTTCGCTTCATACTTTTTCCAAATTTTACAAACTCGATACTTTTGCTTCTTCGGAGGCTATTTTTGGGAGAAAGGTTCTACAAGCAGTGGTGCCTTTCGTTTAAGGTACCTGTCTTGTCCCTCCCTTCATCCGTGTCCTAAAGCTTTGGTATTGGTATCCCACAAGTATGGATGAATCCGTGGACTCGATACATCTTACAAGAGAAAACAGAATTTATGCTTACCTGATAAATTTCTTTCTCTTGTGATATATCGAGTCCATGGCCCGCCCTGTCTATTTAAGACAGGTAGTATATTTTTATTTAAAAATCTTCAGTCACCACTGCACCCTATAGTTTCTCCTTTTTATTCCTAGCCTTCGGTCGAATGACTGAGGGGTGGAGCTAAGGGAGGAGCTATATAGACAGCTCTGCTGTGGGTGCTCTCTCTGCCACTTACTGTTGGGAAGGAGAATATCCCACAAGTATGGATGAATCCGTGGACTCGATACATCACAAGAGAAAGAAATTTATCAGGTAAGCATAAATTCTGTTTTTGTCCATGTGGGAATCATTATATTGGAAAAACCCAAGGAACACTAAAGGAGCGCATGGCGATTCACAGGATAGCGATGAGACAGGCCATTGAGAAGGGATGTCTGACCAACCAGTGGCACGCCACTGGATGGAGGCAAAACACCTTGTCGCATCTTTAAGAGTTATCCTGATTGACCACGTCCCGAAACCTTTGAGAGGTGGAAACAGGAACAAAATGCTTCTCAGGAGAGAGGCAGAATGGATTCTGAGACTGGATACTATTGTTCCAAAGGGACTGAACTCTATACCAGTAGGGTAGTCTTATGTAAACAAAGCTGATATTGTGCAGTCAGGTTTTGGGCAGCAGATGTATAATAGCTGGTGGGTTGGATGTAAGTACCTTGGTGCCTTTAGAAATCAAGTATCTGCATCTGTTTACCCACTGTAGGTTCTACCCCAGTGTTTTATAGACCCTGGAGTGGACCCTACGCATAACAGAACTTTCATATTTCCTGCAATAGAACCCTTAGAATACCCACATTGGTTCTGCACTCCTGTTAACTACATACAGCAATGTTTTAGCCGTGATATCTATATGAGACACCTTTCTGACAAATTAACCCTTGTTGGATCTGCAGTAGTGTAATCAATAATATTGTATGACATATACACATTTATTAAGGTGTACAATTTAGTGATATAACTAACAACACAGACTACTATATATTCTTTAGTATAGTCTGTTGTTCACAGCCAGTACAATAATACTAATTTGAATTTATACACAACTCTGAGAGCACATAGGTACCGTGTTTGTAAGGTACCTATTTACTCACATAAGTTTCCACATTTTTTTAAAGAACCATCAGCATAATTTGCTGTTAGATACACATAGAATATGTGATTATTGTATGCAGTTCACATGGTTTATTATTTTGAATAATGTGTATGTGTAATTAGCTTTACCTATGTTGTGTCACTGGGATATGCCCCACTTCCGGTTCGGGAACCGGCTATCCACAACTTACACACACTACGATGCCCCACTAAATAATGAAATATTGAATGAATATTGTAGAACTTTGTTATATAAACAATTTATTATGTTAAATTACCACCTCAAAGTGTTTAATGTCCCTTTAAAGTGACATTATTGATGATTTTAGAAGAAGTGTTTAAAATGCCCTGAAATGTTAAATGAAAAGTTCACTTTATGCTCAAGACATGTGACACCTCCCCATATTTGCTTGGATTTAGGGTTCTGCATTGTACATTATATATAGGATTCACTCTGGTGGGTGTTATATAAGTGGGAGTGCCATCCTTTTTTTCAGTTATATATATGCATACCGAGGTGTCAATAAATTGATTTTAAAAATACACTACTGATTTGTTGTACTTTTGATCCATCTATTCAGCTTTCTGATTTTTAGAAATTATAGTATCTTTGTAAACAGGAAATGGGTACATTTTATGCCATTCTTGCTATTAGTATAGTAAGTGCTCCAGACTTCCACTGCTATCTCCTATGTACCTGTCGGCATTCTTCATGCTGCATGTTTCCTGCTGCACACCCTGTGCCACAAACCGGAAGTCCCTCCGGGAACTCGTCCACATGAAACCGGTGCCAAAGGGAAAATAGGGAAGCCTCACCTCCGCTCTCCAATCAAGTATTCCAGACATTGCAACAATCCCAGCACAACAGTAAAAATGCTTCCAACCCAGAAGATGTGATAAAAAACAAATTTGTTTATTTTCAGAGGATAAAAACATCAAGGCATGAGAAGTAGTAGCCAATCAGTCATGCGCGTTTCGTCAGCAGAGACGTAACTTTCTCAATGACTTGTGGATTACAGGACCGGCAATCTTACTTATAGGGCTTAATGACACACCCCTATATTTAACTCTATGTGTACTATGCTATACGCTATTGCCTATACCAGTATCCACAGTTTGGAACTCATATAACAAATATATTTACAACAAATTAATCTCAAAATTGCACATCATAAGTATATCATATATAGATGTCAAATGTAACCAAACGTTCATATATATGCATAAGCTTTTAGTTTCAACCAAATAAGGACATATTATCATTCATAGAAAAACTGTTACATGATTAAGTAGTTAAGTACAGGATAAGACATTAATTACCACTTATTAAAATGGGGTAAGATCTAAATTCTGAAGAACAAAAGCAAAAACAGAATATGAAATGGAATATGAAATACCCACATAAATTCACGTTTCAAATAGATAACATATTGTTTGTGTCAGTCTACAAATAATGGGTACCCTGGTTCCCAATTTGAAAATGCAGAACACCTCCTGTTGTTTTAGTGTCTTAATCCTATTATCCCCTCTGGGGTGCCTCTGGACATGCACTATACCCTGTACTGACAGTAAGGAGCTGTATAAAAGTGTATGGCTATAGGTGTAGTTGATTACGGATCCTCTATCGCACGCAAGTGCTCCAAAAAACGATCCGTTAGGAATATGGTCCTATGACCTACATACTTTTTCCCACAGTCTCTACAAGTCAATAAATATATCACAAATTTTGAATTACAGTTAATATACTGTTTAATTTAAAGTGTGTGTTCTTAATTCATCTTGTGTTGTAAATTCATCTCCTAGAACTATATATACGTACAGGTTTTAAACCGCCTACTGCCGCATCTGTGATATCCAGGTTTTTTGGTTAACCAATTAGTTTTATTCTCAAGTGGCAACATAGAAGGCGACAGCATGTTTTTGATTTCCTACAAACGAATTTAAGACCTGAGTCTATTATTTTATTCATCTTGTTATCTGTTCTTAGGATAAGTAATGCCCCTTTAATAATATTAAATTCCACATCAACAGGGAATACTGGCAATTGAGGGTTTTTTAGAGAGGTACTCAGGATATGATGTTAACACCAAATATTTCATTATAAAATCAATTGAATACATTTTGACTCATAATTTCTTTTTATTTGAGGGGGATTTCTATCTCCAGAAGCGTGGAACAGCAATGGGAGCAAAGTTTGCTCCCACTTATGCCAACCTGTATTTAGGTTGATGGAAACTGTTCCACATTTTTGGAGATGGAAACCCCTTTAAAGAATGTATTCAATATTACAGTCGATACATAGATGACCTGCTGTTTGTGTGGAAAGGAGGTGGAAATGATCAAAGTGAATTACATACATTTTTGGCTTATGTTAAACGGAATCATATGAACTTGGACTTTACTATAGAATATTCAAAAACATATATTCCCTATTTATATGTAATGCTTAAAACAAATGAACAGAATATTGACATCACTGTAAGTTTATATAGGAAATCAACAGCAGGAAACACAGTCCTTAATGTCAGATCATGTCCTCCTGGCCACATAATCAAGGCTATCCCTAAAGGCCAATATATGAGGGTGAAGAGAAACTGCACCTCTCAGGATGATTATAACAAACACTCGGAAGAGACAACTCTAAGATTTTTATCTAGGGGTTATAATAGGCTGTGGGAAAAAGTATGTAGGTCATACGACGAAATTCCTAAAGGATCGTCATTTGGAGCACTTGCGTGCGATAGAGGAGCCGAAATCAACTACACCAATAGCCATACACTTTCATAAATATCATGTATCCAACAGCTCCTTACTGTCAGTACAAGGTATAGAGCATGTCCAGAGGCACCCCAGAGGGGGCAATAGGATTAAAACACTAAAACAACAGGAGGTATTCTGGATTTTCCAGTTGGGAACCAGGGTACCCATTGGATTAAATAGTGAATGGGATGTTAAATTATTTGTAAATTGACACAAACAATATGTTATCTATTTGAAAATGCAAGTTATTTCATGTGTAAAAAGTGAATTTATGTGGGTATTTCATATTCCATTTCATATTCTGTTTTTGCTATTGTTCTTCAGAATTTAGATCTTACCCCATTTTAATAAGTGGTAATTAGTGGTAATTAATGTCTTATCCTGTAACAGTGTTTCTATGAATGATAATATGTCCTTATTTGTTTGAAACTAAAAGCTAATGCATAAATATGAACGTTTAGTTACATTTGATCTATATATAATATGCTTATGATGTGCAATTTTGAGATTAATATGTTGTAAATATATTTGTTATATGAGTGCCAAACTGTGGATACTAGTATAGGCAATAGTGTTTAGCATGGGACACATAGAGTTAAACATATAGGGGTGTGTCATTAAGCCCTATAAGTAAGATTGCCAGTCCTGTAATCCACAAGTCATTGAGAACGTTACGTCTCTGCTGACGAAACGCGTATGACTGATTGGCTACTACTTCTCATGCCTTGATGTTTTTATCCTCTGAAAATAAACAAGTTTGTTTTTATCACATCTTCTGGGTTGGAAGCATTTTTACTGTTGTGCTGGGATTGTTGCAGTGTCTGGAATACATATTATGCCATTTAGAATTTGTAAAGAAAGTTAAAGGGAAATTCCGGTCAAAATTTAAATGAACATAAATTAATTAAATCTCAAAAAGCAACATATTTGCAATATACATGTATTGGCAAAATGCTTTTAGTAAATGTTATCACTGTTTTAGTGTGCATGTGCATGAGAAACATAGCTAGGTATTCTCAGTGCACCAGCATTTCTTTCATGTAATTGGCAAGAGTCCATGAGCTAGTGACGTATGGGATATACATTCCTACCAGGAGGGGCAAAGTTTCCCAAACCTCAAAATGCCTATAAATACACCCCTCACCACACCCACAATTCAGTTTTACAAACTTTGCCTCCCATGGAGGTGGTGAAGTAAGTTTGTGCTAGATTTCTACGTTGATATGCGCTTCGCAGCAGGCTGGATCCCGGTTTTCCTCTCAGAGTGCAGTGAATGTCAGAGGGATGTGAAGAGAGTATTGCCTATTTGAATACCATGGTCTTCCTCTAGGGGATCTATTTCATAGGTTCTCTGTTATCGGTCGTAGAGATTTCTTCTCCTACCTCCCTTTTCAGATCGACGATATACTCTTATATACCATTACCTCTACTGATTCTCGTTTCAGTACTGGTTTGGCTATCTACTATATGTAGATGAGTGTCTTGGGGTAAGTAAGTCTTATTTCTATTCATGACACTCTAAGCTATGGTTGGGCACTTTATATGTAAAGTTCTAAATATATGTGTTAAACTTATATTTGCCATGATACAGGATAATCAGTATTCCTTCTTTCAGACTGTCAGTTTCATTTTTTTGGGAAAATGCATATGAATTATATTTTTTCTTACCTTAAAATTTTCAATTTTCAATTGACTTTTTTTCTAAATTGCGGGCTGTTAGGCTCGCGGGTGCAGAAAATGCTTCAATTTATTGCGTCATTCTTGGCGCGAGACTTTTTAGGCGCAAAAATTTCGTCATTTCCGGCATCATAGTTGAAGCCGGAAGTTCTCACGTGATTGCATCATTTTTTACGTATGAGTTTTGCGGACGTTTTTGGCGCCAAAAAAATTGTGCGTCATTCTTGGCGCAAAAAAATGCGGGCGTTATACTTGGCGCCAAAAATGTGGGCGTCATACTTGGCGCCAGTTTTTTTCACATTATTTCAGTCTCACTTTCTAGTTGCTTCTGGTTTCTAGAGGCTTGTTTTGTTTTGCATTCTTTCCCATTCCTGAAACTGCCATTTAAGGAATTTGATAATTTTGCTTTATATGTTGTTTTTTCTATTACATATTGCAAGATGTCACTACCTGACCCTGGATCAGAATCTACTTCTGGAAAGACGCTGGCTGATGTCGGTTCTACCAAAGCTAAGTGCATTTGTTGTAAACTTTTGGTAACTGTTCCTACGGCTGTAGTTTGTGTTAGCTGTCATGATAAACTATCTAACGCTGATAATATTTCCATTAGTAATAATCCATTACCTGTTGTTGTTCCTTCAACATCTAATGTTCAGGATGTTCCTGTTAATTTAAAATAATTTGTTTCTAATTCTATTCGGAAGGCTCTGTCTGTTATTTCTCCTTCTAGTAAACGTAAGAGGTCTTTTAAAACTTCTTATATTTCAGATGAATTTTTAAATGACCGCCATCATTCTGACTTATCTATTTCTGATGAGGATCTATCTGGTTAAGAAGATTCTGCTTCAGATATTGACACTGATAAATCTTCATATTTGTTTAAGATGGAGTTTATTTGTTCTTTACTTAAAGAAGTGTTGATTGCATTAGATATGGAGGAGTCTAGTCCTCTTGATATTAAAACTAATAAGCGTTTAAATTCAGTTTTTAAACCTCATGTAGTTATTCCAGAAGTTTTTCCAGTTCCTGATGCTATTTCAGAAGTAATTTCTAGGGAATGGAATATTCTGGGTACTTCATTTACTCCTTCTCCAAGGTTTAAGAAATTGTACCCTTTGCCATCTGATAGATTAGAGTTTTGGGAGAAAATCCCCAAAGTTGACGGGGCTATCTCTACTCTTGCTAAACGTACTACTATTCCTACGGCAGATAGTACTTCTTTTAAGGATCCTTTAGATAGGAAGCTTGAATCCTTTCTAAGGAAGGCTTATTTATGTTCAGGTAATCTTCTCAGGCCTGCTATTTCTTTGGCTGATGTTGCTGCAGTTTCTACCTTCTGGTTGGAGGCTTTAGCGCAACAAGTGTCAGACCATAATGCTTATAGCATTGTTAAACTTCTTCAACATGCTAATAACTTTATTTGTGATGCGATTTTTGATATCATTAGAATTGATGTCAGGTATATGTCTTTAGCTATTTTAGCTAGAAGAGCTTTATGGCTTAAATCTTGGAATGCAGATATGACTTCTAAGTCAACGTTGCTTTCTCTTTCTTTCCAAGGTAATAAATTATTTGGTTCTCAGTTGGATTCAATAATTTCAACTGTTACTGGGGGGAAGGGAGCTTTTTTGCCTCAGGACAAAAAGTCTAAAGGTAAATATAGGGCTGCTAATCGTTTTCGTTCCTTTCGTCAGAATAAGGAACAAAAACCTGACCCTTCCCCTAAAGGAACAGTTTCCGTTTGGAAACCTTCTCCAGTCTGGAATAAATCCAAGCCTTTTAGAAAGTCAAAACCAGCTCCCAAATCTGCATGAAGGTGCGGCCCTCATTCCAGCACAGCTGGTAGGGGGCAGGTTAAGATTTTTCAAAGATGTTTGGATCAATTCGATTCAAAGTCTTTGGATTCAGAACATTGTTTCACTAGGGTACAGAAAAGGTTTCAAGGTAAGACCGCCTGTGAGAAGATTTTTTCTCTCATGCATTCCAGTAAACCCAGTAAAGGCTCAGGCGTTTCTGAAATGTGTTTCAGACCTAGAGTCCGCTGGGGTAATTGTGCCAGTTCCAGTTCTGGAACGGGGTCTGGGGTTTTACTCAAATCTGTTCATTGTACCAAAGAAGGAGAATTCCTTCAGACCAGTTCTGGATCTAAAAATATTGAATCATTATGTAAGGATACCAACATTCAAAATGGTGACTCTAAGGACTATTCTGCCTTTTGTTCAGCAAGGGCATTATATGTCTACAATAGACATACAGGATGCATATCTTCATATTCCAATCCATCCAGATCACTATCAGTTTCTGAGATTCTCTTTTCAAGACAAGCATTACCAGTTTGTTGCTCTTCCGTTTGGGCTAGCAACAGCTCCAAGGATCTTTTCAAAGGTTCTCGGTGCCCTTCTCTCTGTAATCAGAGAACAGGGTATTGCGGTTTTTCCTTATTTGGACGATATCTTGGTACTCGCTCAGTCTTTACATTCTGCAGAATCTCATACGAATCAACTTGTGTTGTTTCTTCAAAGACATGGTTGGAGGATCAATTTACCAAAGAGTTCCTTGATTCCTCAGACAAGAGTAACCTTTTTGGGTTTCCAAATAGATTCAGTGTCCATGACTTTGTCTCTAACTGAAAAGAGACATCTGAAATTGGTTTCACCTTGTCGAAACCTTCAGTCTCAATAATTCCCTTCGGTAGCTTTGTGCATGGAAATTCTAGGTCTCATGACTGCAGCAACGGACGCAATCCCCTTTGCTCGTTTTCACATGAGACCTCTTCAGCTTTGTATGCTGAACCAATGGTGCAGGGATTATACTAAGATATCACAATTAATATCCGTAAATCCCAATGTTCGATCTTCTCTGACTTGGTGGTTGGATCACCATCGTTTAGTTCAAGGGGCCTCTTTTGTTCGTCCAACCTGGACTGTGATCTCAACAGATGCGAGTCTTTCAGGTTGGGGAGCTGTATGGGGATCTCTGACAGCGCAGGGTGTTTGGGAATCTCAGGAGGCAAGATTGCCAATCAACATTTTGGAACTCTGTGCTATTTTCAGAGCTCTTCAGTTATGGCCTCTTCTGAAGAGAGAATCGTTTATTTGTTTTCAGACAGACAATGTCCCAACCGTGGCGTATGTCAATCATCAAGGAGGGACTCACAGTCCTCAGGCTATGAAAGAAATATCTTGGAAACTTTTATGGGCGGAATCCAGCTCCTGTCTAATTTCTGCGGTTCACATCCCAGGTATAGACAATTGGGAAGCGGATTATCTCTGTCGCCAGACGTTACATCCGGGCGAATAGTCTCTTCATCCAGAGGTATTTCTTCAGATTGTTCAAATCTGGGGACTTCCAGAAATAGATCTGATGGCTTCTCATCTAAACAAGAAACTTCCCAGAAATCTGTCCAGATCCAGGGATCCTCAGGCGGAAGGGGTGGACGCGTTGTCTCTTCCTTGGAATTATCAACCTGCCTATATCTTTCCGCCTCTAGTTCTTCTTCCAAGAGTGATTTCCAAAATCCTAATGGAGTGTTCGTTTGTACTGCTGGTGGCTCCAGCATGGCCACACAGGTTTTGGTATGCGGATCTCGTTTGGATGGCCAGTTGCAAACCTTGGACACTTCCGTTAAGGCCAGACCTTCTATCTCAAGGCCCATTTTTCCATCAGGATCTCAAATCATTAAATTTGAAGGTATGGAGATTGAACGCTTAATACTTAGTCATAGGGGTTTCTCTGATTCAGTGGTTAATACTATGTTACAGGCTCGTAAATTTGTGTCTAGAAAGATTTGTTACCGAGTTTTGAAGACTTACATTTCTTGGTGTTCTTCTCATAAATTCTCTTGGCATTCTTTTAGAATTCCTAGAATTTTACAGTTTCTTCAGGACGGTTTGGATAAGGGTTTGTCTGCAAGTTCCTTGAAAGGGCAAATCTCTGCTCTTTCTGTACTTTTTCACAGAAAGATTGCTAATCATCCTGATATTCGTTGTTTGTACAGGCTTTGGTTCATATTAAGATTGTCATTAAGTCAATTTCTCCTTCTTGGAGTCTTAATTTGGTTCTGAGGGCTTTACAGGCTCCTCCTTTTGAACCTATGCATTCTCTGGATATTAAATTACTTTCTTGGAAAGTTTTATTCCTTTTGGCCATCTCTTCTGCTAGAAGAGTTTCTGAGTTATCTGCTCTTTCTTGTGAATCTCCTTTTCTGATTTTTCATTAGGATAAGGCGGTGTTGCGGACTTCATTTAATTTTTTGCCTAAAGTTGTGAATTCTAACAACATTAGTAGAGAAATTGTTGTCCCTTCTTTGTGTCCTAATCCTAAGAATTCTCTGGAGAGATCTTTGCATTCTTTGGATGTAGTAAGAGCTTTGCAATATTATGTTGAAGCTACTAAAGATTTCAGGAAGACTTCTAGTCTATTTGTTATCTTTTCTGGTTCTAGGAAAGGTCAGAAGGCTTCTGCCATTTCTTTGGCGTCTTGGTTAAAGTCTTTGATTCATCATGCTTATGTGGAGTTGGGTAAATCCCCGCCTCAAAGGATTACGGCTCATTCTACTAGGTCAGTTTCTACTTCCTGGGCTTTTAAGAATGAAGCTTCTGTTGATCAGATTTGCAAAGCAGCAACTTAGTCTTCTTTGCATACTTTTACTAAATTCTACCATTTTGATGTTTTCTCTTCTTCTGAAGCAGTTTTTGGTAGAAAAGTACTTCAGGCAGCTGTTTCAGTTTGATTCTTCTGCTTATAATTTCAGTTTTTTTCATTATAAGATTAAAACTTTTTGATTTGGGTTGTGGATTATTTTTTTCAGCGGAATTGGCTGTCTTTATTTTATCCATCCCTCTCTAGTGACTCTTGCATGGAAGTTCCACATCTTGGATATCTGCTATCCCATACGTCACTAGCTCATGGACTCTTGCCAGTTACATGAAAGAAAACATAAATTTATGTAAGAACTTACCTGATAAATTCATTTCTTTCATATTGGCAAGAGTCCATGAGGCCCACCCTTTTTGTGGTGGTTATGATTTTTTTGTATAAAGCACAATTATTCCAATTCATTGTTTGATGCTTTCGCTCCTTTCTTATCACCCCACTTCTTGGCTATTCGTTAAACTGAATTGTGGGTGTGGTGAGGGGTGTATTTATAGGCATATTGAGGTTTGGGAAACTTTGCCCCTCTTGGTAGGAATGTATATCCCATACGTCACTAGCTCATTGACTCTTGCCAATATGAAAGAAATGAATTTATCAGGTAAGTTCTTACATAAATTATGTTTTAAAACAGGCAAATAGGTGAAACAGCCTCACTCTAAGCAACAATCTCAGCCAAGAGAAATGATGGTCTGACCGGTTTCAGTCCTGGCGACCGTAATCATAGACCTGATAGTTTGCAGGTGAATGCAAATTTAAAAAGGTTAAAATACAATCTCATTGGTTGAGAACAATTACATCATTATTAACTCCTAATTCATGTAGTCAGATGAATAATGAAGGAGTACATTTATACATAACAATATGACATATTGGAACATTGGGCTACAGTAAATAATTACATCATTATTAACCCTGTACGCATGTTATCAGAAAGAAACTATAAGAGTATATGTACATGATAGTGTAACATATAGAAACTTTTAAACTCTATTATTGATAGAATTGAAAGGGCACCGAAATACACATACACATGTTTGATATACAGTTGAGAACCAAATCTAAGCATTAGCATTTAATAATTATTACACCTAATCTACACCTTAGAGTCAGATAAAATAAGATAAAATATACACCCTATCGTTTTCTCTGTAATGATCTGGTAATGCCTAAATAGTCATGTGTAGTTGTAGTACAGTATGAGAGTATCAGAGAACCCTTATAACTAAAAAGTATAGGGAGTAAAGTACTTTAATTATGACTTTGAAAGATGAACTAATCCAAATCCAATTCAAACTATTAACACAGTGAATGAATCTACTGTGACTAAAGCGCTCATATAATGCATATATCTTGTATCATGTCAGCAATGAACAAACTCAGTCATTACTAGATGATAAAAGCACCGTAGGCTCTCTGAGTAAGTGCTGTGTTTAAAATGCTGGTGCACAGTGCATACTTGAATACATGTTTGAAACAGCTATAGCTTTTATTAGAAGCATGTTTGCTAATACATGTATATTACAAAAATGCTTCTATTCAAAACTATAATGCATCCATGTGGATTCCAATTTTGGCTGGAATGTCCCTTTAACTCTTTTCAACAACATTGTATTGTCTTAATACATAAGAATCATATTAAGTGTTGAATATGATAAGAAACTTGCTGTAAATTTCAGGGATCATACAGGAAGACGTTGGCACAATTAAATTTTGTGGTGTAATAATTTTATATACCCACTGTGTTATGTGCAGAATAGACCTTAATGTGAGTTGACAGGCATTGAATCTCCAGAAGAAAAAGGGAATGGGAAAAAATATTAAAGCACTGGTTGGGAATTATCTACAATATGTAAATACTGATGTTTTGTAAACGCATCTCAGTTTGACAAACCAGGATAACAAGTATTTTCCTAGATGTCAAGAGTAGTAATTTAGGTGGTTCCTCAATGAGACGTGTTAAAATCAGATTGGTAACAACGTGGCCATGCTGCGGATCTCCTGCAGATGGAGCCAGAGAGTATGTAGCCGTGTTAACCCGAATGGCTCCGGGAAAAGCCGAAGCATCCAGGCCAGGTATCCCTTACCTGTTGAACCACGTGGGAGGTGGGAGGAACATTTGCATCCCAATGACAAGTCACCAACCACTGCAAGGCGCTTTGTAGGGGCGCAGCCTCCGTGGTATTGGCTCCTACACACAAGTGCAAAACAAAAAAAAGGCAAAACCTCCCTATCCCTCCCCTCCCCCAACCTAGATCCTCCTGTAAAGTGTGTGCAGGTCCCCAGGTGTCTTGCTACATATCTATAGGTGGAGGTGACTCAAGGTGTAGGGTGGTGTTGTCTGTTTTGGGACCTATTTTTTCACTCTGGGGATAGGGTGAATTTATTTGTAAATATTTATATATACTTTTTATATAATTGTATCTTTTTTATCATCATGACTGCTGTTTCCCCGGATTATTTGGTGATTTTATTCACTACTACTGCGGGTGCTAATGGTCCCAAATTGGGTTCAGATGAGAAAGAAGTGATTCAGTTGTTATGGAAAGTGATTGACCTAGCTAACAAAAAGGTATGTAAGCAGGTAGATCTACATACAGCTGGCTCATATCTCTAAACTTCTGAATAAATCTCAAAGTATTACCTTCTGAAGAATTTGTAAGCAAGCAACACAAATAAATATTGTGCAAAGGATCGTTTAGTGTTAGTTGAATGCAAACAGCATTGGATGTATGAACCAATAAGTTGGCAACACATATTGTATGTGTATGATTAGATGCACTTACCTGGAGTATATTTATATATGCAGGGGGTAGAGATAATGGTAACGAAGTGTTTTGATTTTGTGACTCTGTATTTAAGGTAGGGGAGCTGCACCAAGTACCAGTCAGTCCTGACCACCTTGAAGTGACAGAAGAATGTGCAGAAGGGAAGGATATTGATTTGGAAAAGCTGAAGACAGCTCCCCGCCTGGAACAAGCTCTGCAACAGGTGACACCTTATATTACCTATCACCAAGCTTGTCATTACTTGGCAGGCACCTGGGTGACAGTGTCAAAACTGAAGGCAGTGTAATATGCTGCTGCAGGATGAGGGTTATAAACTATAATGTTTATACCAAGAAAAAAAACAGCCTGACACTAGATGAGTTTTTTTAAGAACACCTACCATAAAAGTGAAATTATGCCTAGCCCATGCATTTATATGTAATGTTAGATTTACAGATTACAGGTTTTTGAGGACTACACCCACAACAAGCAATTTACTGAACAGACAGGCGGTTTGGGTTGCACAACTACAGCTGTAGTTTTGTTATCCACCTAGGGTTCCTGGTCTGTGGTGATGAATGCTGATCAAATGTGGCTAGTGATCTGCTGGTGATGTCATCATCATTAGTTTTTCTATGTACATTGCTTCCTAAATGCTGGTGAGGGTCTGGCTTATCTTTAGCAAAGTTTCAATCTTTCTTTTAAAGGGATATGAAACCCAAACTCTTTTTGAGTGATTCAGAGCATACCATTTTTTTTTAAAAAAAATCCAATTTACTATCAAACTTGCTTAGTTCCCATGATATTCTGTGTTGAAGCGATATGCAGGTAGGAATCTTAAGGGGCATTAAACACTAAGTAAATTCTAGATAGAATAAGGCATTCAAAGAAAAATATTGACAAAAGAAGTGTAAAGTGTTAGTGTCTAAAAAAGAATGGGAGCTGCCATGTTGTAACTTACCTTCTCTGCTGTGGCCAATTAGGGACAGTTATAAATAGGTCACTAGAGGAATATTGCAATGTTTTGAACTTAAAAGCTCATAATTTCAGAATGAAATTACAGGAAATGGGGACAAAATAAATAATCAAAGTATATTGCAGAGTATATATATATAAACCATCTCAAAGTTAGGGTTGCCACCCGTCCCTTAAAATACAGAACACTTATAAGTTACACATGCTGCAGGGTGTGCAGGGAGGAACATAAATAGTGCTGTCCAGAAACACAATACATGTTCCTCCCTGCACACCCTGCAGCATGTGTAACTCATAAGTGTCCAGGAAAACATGGCTGAGGTGGCAACCCTACTCAGTGTTTAGTGTCCCTTTAAGCACTTCATGACAGGAAATAGTGCTGCCATCTAGTGCTTTTGTAAATAGATAACATTCTTACAAAACTGCTGCTGTATAGTACTCCAGAAATGCTTACGTTCCAGCTTTTCAACAAAAGATACAAAGAGAACTAATAAAAATTGATAATGGAAGTAAACTAGAAAGTTGTTTAAAATCACATTCTCTATATGAATCGTGAAAGAAAAAATTTCGGTTTCATGTCACTTTAAAGTAAATGTAAATTTTGATGCTAAAGTGCCCGGTTTTTAAAACTTTAATTAAAAACAGGGGCACTTTAATTCATCAAAATTTACATTTCACTCCTGTTGTGAAAAAAAACCTTTACCTTTTAATCTTCACAGCAGCTCCAGCTTCCTTAACCCGTTGCAAAACCTCTTTCTGGGTCTAAAATGAGGAATCCGGCTTCCTCCAATCACGGCGTTGTATCAGACACTGATTCCCCCGAGGGGGAAGCTGTGATTGGAGGATAGCCTATCCATCATTTCTGACATCAGAAATGGTTTGCGACAACTGTAGGAGGCTGGAACTGCTGTCAAGTTTAAAAGGTACTTTTTTTTTTTTCTTTGTGTTTGTTTTTTTGTTTTGTTTTTTTCTTCACAAAAGGAGTGAAATGTAAATTTTGATGAATTAAAATGCCCCTGTTTTTAATCAAATTTTTAAAAACCGGGCACTTTAGCATCAAAATTTACATTCATTTTAAGAAGCAAAACCTGTCAAGAAATCTGCCTTAAGTTTTTTTTTTTTTATGTGAAGACCACAGTACAATAGCCAAAATAAATGCAACATTGTGCACATTTTAAAATACAAAGTAATTATATTTTATTTTACTAAAAATGGTTATTCTATTTATATGTTTATAAAGTAATTGCAATTTTAAGTAGATCTAAGTGCAGAGAATGTATGTGGTCATGATGGAGAGCTTACAAAAATACGTTAAAAAAAATAATAATATTTAGGTACCAGGTAAAAGTCATGTAAACTATTGTGATTTTATCAGTCTATGATGTTAAAGGACCATAGTAATTAATTTTTTTTTTATTTTTTTTAACATGTTTTAATTTGTTAGGGGATGTCTTTTTTTAAGACTGCCAACCCTGCACAATTATGTATTTATCCCCTGCAAAGGAGTTAACGGCACAGTAGAAGTACCGCTTAGGACCTGCAGAGCACTGCTGGTCCAGAGCAGAAACTGCTCCTAATCCAATCAGCAGAGCTAGTAGCATGAATCAGCTGTATAACTAGAGCAGATGATTTCATCAGTGTCAAATTACGGTAGAGACCAACAGTGCTCTGCAGCTCCTGAGCAATACTTCTACTGTGTGTTTAACCCCTTTGCAAGGGTTAAACACACAGAAGTGCGGGGTTGCTAGTCTTAAACTACATGCTCTAAAAAAACTAGAAAATGTCATATTTCAACTATTATGGCATTTAAATTACAAAATTCATTCAGGGAATACTGCAGTCCAAAAGTTAGTGACCATTAGAATTTTTTATTTTTTTTTAGCAGAGTAGCTATGTTGTAGTAGAGTCAGGGACAATGAGTGCAGACAAGGTATTTAATGTACCTCTGTATGTAATTACTGTTAAATATCTGCAAACAAATAATAAAAGCTTTTATTTATCGTTTTTGTTTGCATTCTTTTCAGGTCAGGGAAATGCCTCTTGATTTATGTTTATTTTATGTCTGGGGTGGCTAGTTAGGGACAGGTGTAAATGAGAATTGCCACTGATGAAGTGATCACTGTGTAGAATGTTGCATGGTTTGTGTTCAGAATGCTGCAGGATGCTCTCCCGCTTCCCTAGGGGCAGTGCAAAAGCCACAGTTTTAGACCTAAATTACAGGAAAAGCAGGCAACGTGTAACATTACCATACATTGCAAACTTTACTTTGTATAAAGAAACATTTTATAGGGTATTGTGTTTTGAATTGAGTGTCCCCTCACTCTGATCTGCTGTTTGGATGGCTGTCTTGCCAGTTACTATCTGTGCCCAGCATTACACTGCATATTTTGTATAACTAGTAAAATAATTGCACTCAAAGATTACTTGGTATCGAGAGACTGATTCAGGGGGCAAGTCCTACAAAAGAAAGTGTGGGAACTCACCAAGACTTCCATCCCCCTTTCACAATTTATATTGTTTTCATATACTTACACACACAAACACACACACACAACCCCCCCCCCCCCACACACACACACACAAACACACACACACACACTGTATTTATATGCATATAATGTATAAACGTTGGTTAATGAAAGCAAATTAAATCCAGTGAAGGGTTGAATGGTTGCCTTTAGGCCTGAGAATCCTCCTCCTTCACAGCCTCACCCACTTAAGGTACAATAGTTATATTTCTGCTGAGGGGAGCTAAATAAACCCAGATCAAGCCGCACAGAAATGTAAGCACCATGTGTTGCACACATTGGGTGGTGATCACACAGCAGGACTGCTGACAGGCTTGCATTTAGTGTATTGTAGGAAGTGTTAAGGCCCATTACTAGAGGATCTCACTATCCCTCTAACCAGACTGTGCTCCAGCTACTCCCACCAGTAGCGGCAGTGTTTATTGGAGCATTTCTGTTCTCTATCCAGATGGAAGTTAGTTCCTCCTGCAAAAATAGTGCAGGAACTCCGTTCCCATGTGTTCCCACTGGACTTGATGCCTGAACGAACTAATTATACTACTCATTCATTAGTACAAGATAATATTGTTAATATATTATGTAGTATCTGATCCCTAAAGTGTGAAGGGTAATACTGTTCTGATGCTTATAGATCTCTCTCTATCTCTATATCTATATAATGCCTAGAATAGGGAGAAATTGCAGTGGATGAGTAAAGAACTTTGACTTTATACATCTGTAGCATTGAATGAACTACCATCCGGGCTAGTAACTTTTAACCTTTGACTGGTAATCTATAGTAATTTGTATATACTATATGTGTCTGCTTTGTATGAAAAATTGTTTAAAATTGCATTCTCTATCTGAATCCTGAAAGGAGAAAAAATTGAGCCCATGTCATTGTTTTACAAAAGCATAACTGAGTGCTTTGCACTGTCTTTACCTTTTATAATCATTCTAGAGTAGGTTTTAGATGGTTTTGAAATTCCAAGAAATGTTTTAAAACATATTGATGTTTTCATCAATTAATTTTTTTATAAATTATTAAAGCTGTGATGCCATTTTGAAAGATTTCAATTTCACAATAATTGACCTGGGGAGAAACCTGTCAGATGATTAAACAGTGAAGAATGTAAGATTCTTCAATCTGTACATTGTGATGTTGCAAATATTTACTTTTGGCTTGATCTGCTGTTTCCCTGAGTAAAAGGAAACTGTTCTTTTTAAAGATCAATAAAGCTGTAAATTATTGTATAGCTTTTAGATATTTTTTTTTTAATTCATTTATTTTTGAGAGATTCAGGCCTTTCTCTGTGTGATTCTGTAATTTCTGGTAAAATGGACCTAGCCCCTTTAGTAGAAGGAATAAAACTGTATCTGGGGAACACACAAACAATTTTGGTCTCTATCTGATGAATTAAAGGGGCAGTAAACCCTGAGATTGAAATATAATGAGCAGTAAAACAACTTTGCAGTATATCTTTTTATTATTTATATTGCCCCCCTTTAGTTGTCTGAAAATTGTGGATTATCATTTTTTTTTTTTAATTTGAAAGAGCAAGATAAGCTTTTACAAGCCTAACCTTGTCACACATTATCATTTATTTCTGTAGCTCTGGTTCTACCCTAATTTTGGTTCTTTTTTTGTTTTAAAAACAATTGCAGCAAACAAGATGCTAATCTGTTCTAATCCCATTCAGACTCTGCTGTTTAAAAATAATATATGTATGTATGTATGTATGTATAAAAAGAGAAAGAGAACAGCACTCCTGAGATAAGATAGAACAAAAGCTAGAATATCTTCCATGCCTGTTCATTTATATTTGCAACTCGGGGTGCGCGTTCTTTTAGCACACTATGCCCCTTCACAGAGAAAAAATATCCTGTAGCATATCGTATGATCCTGCCCAATGACAGTCCAGCGCCGAAATACCAGGCGATTCCTCTCTGTGGAAAGGCATCAACGTGTGCTAAAAGAACGCGCACCCTGAGTTGCAATTGAAATGAACAGGCATGGAAGTTATTCTAGCTTTTGTTCTATCACAGGAGTGCTGTTCTCTCTCTTTTTTGATAATTATGCAAATTACTCTTGGGTCTCCCTAAGAGTAATGGGTAAGCCAGACGTGGAGCCCGTGCACACATGCCCTTAGAGAGATACAACTGCACCTCACTGATGAGGCCCACAGAAGGACGAAACGATCGTCTGGGGTTGTTGCTTCCCTTGTTCAGAGAAGAATTGCCTGGTATTTCTGCGCTGCACTGTCATTGGGCAGGGTCATACTGATATGCTACAGGATATTTTTTCTCTGTGGAAAGGCATCAACGTGTGCTAAAAGAACGTGCACCCTGAGCAATTGAAATGAACAGGCATGGAAGTTATTCTAGCTTTTGTTCTATCTCAGGAGTGCTGTTCTCTCTCTTTTTTTGATATAATATAATTATATATATATATATATATATATATATATATAATTATTTATTTATTTTTTAAATTAATTCTACTACATTCCTTAAAGTGACACATAACCAGTATCTTACCTACGTTTCATTTCCTGCAAATATTTCTTTACTTCTATTATCAAATTTTGCTCCATTCTCTTGCTATTATTTGTCAAAAAAGCAGCAGTACACTACTGGGGTGAGCCCATGTCAAGTGTCATTTGTGCAGCCGCTAATCATCAGCTAGCTCCCAGTAGACTCATTGCTGCTCCTGAGCCAACCTAGGTATGCATTTTCAACAAAGAATACCAAAAGAACAAAGCAAATGAGGTAATAGAAGTAAATTTGAAAGTTGTTTAAAACTGCACGCTCTGTCTGAATCATGAAAATTTAAATTTTGACTTTAGCGTCCATTAAGCAAATGTTGGTTGAGAGTTCTTGCAGTGCATACAAAGACTTTAATAGAGAAGAGTAACAATCTCCTGCTTGCATGTCACTGTAGCAGCGGCCAGAAAAATTGATATTTATTTCCCAGGCAGAAAGTGCTCTAAAACATTGCGGCTTGAACCCTAGTTGGTGGCGGATAAGTCACGCAAGTCATCCGGCATACGAAGATAAAATACAGCAGCGTGTGGACAATTTTTGCCCAAGGCAGCTCATCTCATCAGGCCTTTTTTACTCAAATGTATCGCCCAATGTCAGTCCCTTCGAGATCCATCCCTCATTCATCTTAATAAAGGTGAGGTAATCTAGACCTTTTTGACCTAGGCGACTTCTCTTTTCAGTGACAATACCTCCTGCTGCACTGAAGGTCCTTTCTGACAGGACACTTGAAGCGGGGCAGGCCAGAAGTTCTATTGCAAATTGGGATAGCTCAGGCCACAGGTCAAGCCTGCACACCCAGTAGTCAAGGGGTTCATCGCTCCTCAGAGTGTCGAGATCTGCAGTTAAGGCGAGGTAGTCTGCTACCTGTCGGTCGAGTCGTTCTCTGAGGGTGGACCCCGAAGGGCTGTGGCGATGCATAGGACTTTAAAAGCTCCGCATGTCCTCCATCAACAACACGTCTGTAAATCATCCTGTCCTTGCTGGCGTGGTCGTGGGAGTCGGAGGATTACTTTCACCTAGTACAGGTCGTTCTCCTTCAGCTTTTTTATACGAGGGTCCCTCAACAAGCACGACAGCATGAAAGACCCCATTTGCACAAGGTTGGATGCCGAGCTACTCATGTCCCGTTCCTAGTCCTCAGTGATCTCACTGAAGGTATCTTCTTCCCCCCAGCCACGTACATAACCACGGGTACCAGATAGGCGACAACGAGCACCCTGGGATGCCTGTTGTGGTTGGTCTTCCTCCTCCTCCTCCTCCCTCCTTCTCAAAGCCACATTCCTCCTCTGACTCCTCTTCCTCACAAGCGATGCTGATAAGGCTGTTTCTGATGGTGATGGTGACCACAACTCTTCCTCTTCACGCTCATCTAAGGCCTGATCCAGCACTCTTCGCAGGGCACGCTCCAGGAAGAAAACAAATGGTATGATGTCGCTGATGGTGCCTTCAGTGCGATTGACTAGGTTTGTCACCTCCTCAAAAGGACGCATGAGCCTACAGGCATTGCGCATGAGCGTCCAGTAACGTGGCAAAAAAATCCCAGCTCCGCAGAGGCTGTCCTAGCACCCCGGTCATACAAATACTCGTTAACGGCTTTTTCTTGTTGGAGCAGGTGGACGAACATTAGGAGTTTTGAATTGCAACATGTCAGGCTGTCGCAAATCAAGCGCCTCACTGGCATGTTTCGCCGCTGGATATCTGAAAAGTGCGCCATGGCCTTGTAGGAACGCATGAAATGGCCACACGCCTTCCTGGCCTGCTTCAGGACGTCCTGTAAGCCTGGGTACTTATGCACAATGCGTTGTACAATCAGATTACACACATGTGCCATGCACGGCACATGTGTCAACTTGCCCAATTTCAATGCCGCCACCAAATTACTTCCGTTGTCAGAAACTACTTTGCCGATCTCCAGTTGGTGTGGAGTTGGCCACTGATCCACATGTGCGTTCAGGGCGGACAGGACTGCTGGTCCGGTGTGACTCTCTGCTTTCAGGAAAGTCAACCCCAAGATGGCGTGACACTGCTGTATCCGGGATGTGGAATAGTACCTGGGGAGCTGGGGGGGTGCTGTTGATGTGGAGCAAGACGCAGCAGCAGAAGAGGACTCAGCCGAGGAGGTTATGGAGTAGGAGGACTAGAGGAGGTGGCAGCAGGCCTGCCTGCAAGTCGTGGCGGTGTCACCAACTCCTCTGCAGAGCCACGCATTCCATGCTTGGCAGCCATCAGCAGGTTTACCCAATGCGCAGTATAGGTGTTATACCTGCCCTGACCATGCTTTGCAGACCAGATATCAGTGGTCAGATGGACCCTTGCCCCAACACTGTGTGCCAGACATGCCATTACTTCCTTTCGCACAATCGAGTACAGGTTGGGGATTGCCTTTTGTGCAAAGAAATTTCGGCCGGGTACTTTCCACTGCGGTGCCCCAATAGATACAAATTTTTTTTGAACGCCTCAGACTCCACCAGCTTGTATGGTAAAAGCTGGCGGCCTAAGAGTTCAGACAAGCCAGCTGTCAGACACCGGGCAAGGGGGTGACTTTGTGACATTGGCTTCTTACGCTCAAACATGTCCTTGACAGACACCTGACTGTGGGCAGATGAGCAGGAACTGCTCCGGAAGAGAGACGGAGTGGCGGATGGTTGAGAGGGGGCAAGGAGGACAGCAGTGGTTGACGTGGCTGAAAATGCTGGACCAGGAGGAGGATGGCGGCTTTGAGTTTGTGTGCTGCTTGTACTCATCTGTAATGCTGCCTGACTGAGACATATCACTGTTATCTACATCCTCTGTCAATGATGGTTGCGCATCACTCATTTCTTCCAACTGATGTGTAAATAACTCCTCTGACAGATCAAGTGAAGTGGCTGTGGTGCTAGTGTTGGTGGTGGCGGCAGGCGGGCGAGTGGTAACTTGAGAGGTGCCCGAAGATAAGCTGGAGGAGGATGGTGCGTAAAGGTTCGGAGCAGAAGCTATAGAAGATTGGGTGTCCTGTGTTAAAAAGTCAACTATGTCCTCAGAACTTTTTGAGTTCATGGGACGTGGCCTCTGAACACTGGGCATTATTCTAGGGCCAAAGGGAATCACATCACCACGACCACGACGGCACCTGCGGGGTGGCCTGCCTCTGCCTGTCTTTTTTTTTTTTTTTTTTTAAATGTACACTTACACTACTATTAAACAAGATATGAGTGGTGGCACTGGGCAAGTGGGCCCAGTATAAGCTGTAAGCCTGACACAAAAAAGCAGACTGATGTTTCACAATCCAAAAAGTTTATTTTTTTTAAATGTACACCTACACTACTATTAAACAAGATATGAGTGGTGGCACTGGGCAAGTGGGCACAGTATACGCTGTGAGCCTGACACAAGAAAGCAGACTGATGTTTCACAGTCCAAAATTATTTTTTTTAAATTTACACTACTGTTGCACCAGATATGAGTGGTGGCACTGGGCAAGTGGGCACAGTATACTCTGTGAGCCTAGCACACACGCTGGCAGGCAGGCAACTGCAATTAGATTACACTAGCAGTCTGATGTTTCACAGTCAAAGGTTTTTTTTTTGTTTTTAATTTACACTACTGTTACACCAGATATGAGTGGTGGCACTGGGCAAGTGGCTTGGCAGGCAGGCAACTGCAATTAGATTACACAGGAAAAAAAAATAAAAAAATCAGGTTCTAGCCCTAAAAAGGGCTTTTTGGGGTGCTGTCCTTACAGCAGAGATCAGATGAGTCCTTCAGGACTGTAGTGGACACTGAATACACTAGCCTAGCTATCAATTTCCCTATTAAATCACCAGCAGCTACACTGTCCCTCCTCTCACTAACAATGCAGCTTCCGAATGAATCTAAAATGGCTGCTGTCCAGGAGCTGGGAGGGTCTAGGAGGGAGGGTCTGCTGCTGATTGGCTGGAATGTGTCTGCAGACTGTGAGATACAGGGTCAAAGTTTACTCAATGATGACGAATAAGGGGCGGATCGAACATTGCATATGTTTGCCCGCCGCGGCGAACATGCTATGTTCGCCGGGAACTATTCGCCAGCGAACTATTCGCGACATCACTACTGATGATATCAGCTTGATAAAGGGACAAAGGTCCCGAAACGTTGCTGTTTGTTACCCTTTTGTTTTAAACAATAAATTTGCTATGCTGTCACTACCCTTTGTATTTGGATTACTTTGAGTGGGTTTGGGAAGTTGCCCACTGTGACGTGCAAGCATACCTATGTGCTGGACTTTATTTGTGTTGTATGATTTTAGATAGAGCAGGCAACTTTCTAAATTACTCCAATTATCAATTTTTCTTTGTTCTCTTGCTATCTTTATTTGAAAAATGGAAGAATGTAAACATGGAAGCCGGCCCATTTTTGGTTCAGCACCTGGGTAGCACATTCTGATTGGTGTCTAAATGTAGCCACCAATAGGCAAGCGCTATCCAGGTGCTGAAACAAAAATGGGCCAGCTCCTAAGCTTAAATTCAAATAAAGATAGCAAGAGAACATAGAACAATTGTTAATCTGAGTAATTTAAAAAGTTGCTTAAAATTGCATGCGCTATCTGAATCATGAAAGTTTTGATTCTACTATTCCTTTAAAACTAGAGCACAGTACTTTTTTTCTAAATCGTATAATTTACTGGGGCAGCACGGGCAGGGCCTTTAGTAGTCTTAGTTGTTCTGTGGTCTTAAAAATAACACAAAAAATAGATAATAAAAGTGCTGCATACAAAACATTGTTTTTATAATTTGTTAGTACATATCTAATAGTTGTGCAGTTTAGGGACAAACCCTTGACAAACCTCTTGTGTAATATATTTTATTTCTTATGCTTTGGCCAGTTTGGTAGAGAGAAATGAGCTCCTGGGCACATACAGCAATCAATAGACGTTTGACGATTTTGTTTTGTAAGCCGAATATAGCGTGGTTAGTGGAATTCGGGTATTTTTGGCTCCAGATTTTTGTGTGAAAGTGCAACAGACAACGATCTGTGCAAACCCAAATCTTAGCGCGTTGGCGTTGCACCTTCACACAAATAAATTAAATCGGCAAATGCACATGTTTAGCAATAAATGTGCTTAATGTAGGATCTTAGATTTCTGTATTTCACTATATCCACTGCATTCTCTCTGAGGTTAAAATTTGAAAAAATCAATTATAGAAAAGTATATTGCACATATTTTCACTATTCTTATTTCAAGATTTTTATGTGGAATTTAGTGTCTTGAGTTAAAGATCAATTTAAATAAAATATTAAAGGGATACAAAACCCAAACATTTTCTTTCGTGAGTCAGAGCATGCAATTTTAAACAACTTTCCAATTTACTTCTATAATTAATTTTGATGCATTCTCTTGGTATCCTTTGTTGAAATAGCAGCAATGCACTTATGGGAGCTAGCTAAATACATCTGTAGGACAATGACAAGAGGCATATATGTACAGCCACCAATCAGCAGCTAGCTCTTGAGCCTACAGTACCTGGGTATTTCTTTCAACAAAGGATACCAAGAGAACGATGCAAATTAGATCATAGAAGTAAATTGGAAAGTTGTTTAAAAATGGTATGCTCTATCCTGTGGCGTATTTAGGTTGACATCTGACAAGGGCAGGCAGCATATCTGCACAAGGTCTTCTCCTTCAGCCGCACCTTGTAAGCATATCCCCGGGCATGTTTCTCACCAAGAACGCTTCCACTGCAAAAATTCCGGTGGCTCTAAATGAAGCAACGGTTTAAAGGAGCACTGCCTGTAAAGAGCGACCTTAATCAATGCACGTGCCTTGTCTTCTCTGTAAAAGCCTGCACTTTATCGCTCGCTGTACTGTGTGCTGGCTTTTAGATAGCGGATAGGGCAGATGTTCTGCCCCTCCCAAATCTGCTGCCCTAGGCACCAGCCTTGTTGGCCTAGGCCATAATACACCCCTGGCTCTATCTGAATTATGAAAGAAACCTTTTGGGTTTCATGTCCCTTTTAAGAATCCTAGCACATTCTGGCTAATTCACATGATATTGCCGGACACTACACACATTACAAGGAGATATATCTGTACAAGTGTAAATTAAATAATGCAGTAAACATTTCTGCGATAATTGAGCATTTGATACAGGACTAAGAAAATAATGGAGAGTTAGATGATATATAATACATAATAATAAAACATTTAATGATACTTGAATATCTGCCATTAACAGTTTCATTTCTTGTGCCTTACAGTTTAACCAGTCAGTTGGTAATGAGCTAAACATTGGTGTGGGCACTTCATTCTGCCTGTGCACCGATGGTCAACTTCACGTCAGGCAAGTGCTGCATCCTGAAGCCTCTAAAAAGGTAATTTACCTGCACTTTTATTTCTACGTCTTTTAATGTTTGTGCTTTTGTTTACAAGATTCTTGTTACAATGTACTCCAAAAGCAGCTGATAAAAGGTTTGGTTTTTTTTTTGTTTGTTTTTTTAAAACACATTTTAATAAAATGTAAAACTGTACAGGGAGGTGAATATTACAAACAAAGCAGATATTGAGTTACCAATTTTTTACCCATTGACTATCAAATGCTGTAAATTTGTTACTGTATATCAATTGGTACATCAAGGGAGTGCAGAATAGAAGACACAATTTAAACTGTCTTAACATTAATCAGTGGGAATCCATACACATATATTTTATAGCTCAGGCATTTGATGTGAAATTTACATTTGATTTTAGGGTTTTTGTTAAACAATAGAAGTTAATTGTATTCACAGCTGCTGCAGGAACACCCTTTCGAATGGGTTGAACTTTCTCTCCCTTCAGTCCCCACTGGGAAGTTGATTTTTGCTCTTGTTTACATAGTTTTTATGTAGCCATTACTGCCGTATTGAAAATTTCAATAAATGTGCTGGATTTAACAAGCAAAAACAGCTGTTTCAAAACATAAAAGAAAGAGGAAATATTTTGTTAATAATTTAAAGGGACACTGAACCCAAAAAAAAATTATTTCGTGATTCAGATAGAGCATGCAATTTTAAACAACTTTCTTATTTACTCCTATTATCATTTTTTCTTTGTTCTCTTGCTTTCTTTATTTGAAAAAGAAGGCATCTAAGCTATTTTTTTGTTCAGGACCATGGAAAGCACTTGTTTATTGGTAGGTGAATTTACCCACCAATCAGCAAGAACAACACAGTGTGTTCACCAAAAATGGGCCGGCATCTAAACTTACATTCTTGCATTTCAAATAAAGATACCAAGAGAATGAAAATAATTTGATAATAGGAGTAAATTAGAAAGTTGCTTAAAATTGCATGCTCTATCTGAGTCACAACAGAAAAAATTTGGGTTCAGTGTCCCATTAATACACTCCAGCAAGTAAAATGGATTATTTGGAACGCACTTGGGGGATTGTACAGTACACGGTTCCTTTAACATAACCAGCTCTAAACATCTGCTGTATTATTTATATCAGTCCTTACAGTCTTAAAGGCACAGTAAACACCTTCTAATTTTAAGACTTTTTTTTTATTGTTTTGCTATAGAATAACATATCAGCCAAGTCTTAACACTTTTAAAACAAATTATCAATTTTACTGCAATACGTTTTTAGTAGCCAACCAGCCAATTTGCATTACTTTTAGGAGCCAATCTGGGCTTTAGTACACAGAAAAAAAGGCTAGCTATTTTCAATAAGTTAGTGTAAAGTACATTGTTTTGCACTTGTTATCTTATAAATCCAATTAGGGACATATATGTAGCAGAGTTAGTCTTAATAAATTATCAGGGTGCATTTCATGTTCTGAGAATTAAAAATTGCTCAATTCTCAGAGCTAAATTACACAAGAATGGTGCAAAATAAATAATGAGAATAAATAGCAAAGTTGTTTAATTATGCAGAATTTAAACATTTTTATATAAAAATCGCAAGGTGTTAAACACGAGAAGGGAGGGACATTGAAGGGGTCATTTAATACAAACTTGAAGCAAATGCAATTGCAGCTTCATATCTGAGAACTGGGGCAAAACAATTTTTTTGTTGGCCCCCAACCTTCTCTCTAACCAACCTCTCACCCTGCCTGGTCTGCAGCGGAGTGGCCCTTCAACATGTGCTGTGAGCACAAGTTATTCTATGGCCTCTCTCTGCTCCCTGCCACTGGCCCCCAGCAAATGATGCAACCCTGCAGCATCACACCGGCCCTGAAAAGCTGAACAGGCAGCGCGCCCCCCAACATTGCAGGTTCTGCAGGGCCAAGATTTCAGTCACTGTGAGAAGCATTTTGCATTGAATAATGCAGATTTGTTTTGTCAAATTAGTGCTTTTTTTTCTATGTCACCTTTGCTGAACAGTTACAGCCATATAAAAGTATGTAAGGCCAGATTTAACATAGTTGGACAGACAGGGGTGTACATCTTTGCCCCTGTCCGCCCAGCTTCGCATCTAGTGGGCAGCAATACGTTGCCCGCATTTATCATTGCACACTGCGGTTAGTGTGCAACACCGCCCCCTGCTCACACTCAGCCAATCGCGCACAAGCAGGGGCTGTCAATCTCCCCAGTTGGAAAAATCCGGTTGGTTTGAGATGCACCACATGTGGTGCAGTGGGTTAAGAATCAGTGGTCTGATGACTGCTGCTTCTTAAATCTCCGCTACAGATTCGCTCATGGGAACCTGCAGCCAACGGTGCTCCAACACTTTGGGCTTTAGTCACAGTATTAAGGTAGCTCATCACACGTTATCAATAATAATAAAAAAAAAATTGTGAAAGGGAACCATATGCAGTTTTAAAACTTAGATTTCTAAGGGGTAGGGGGGAGTGGATGGCATTAGAGTGGAAGAATGGTGGCGATGACTGTTGGTAGAGCTAGGCATTTGGGGATTGGGGGGTGTTGAGATGTGGCTAGGCAGTTTATTTGTATAGTTAGGTCTATGGGTATAGCTAGGTTATAGGACCGTGATGGTGGCAATTTTTCACCCCCCCCTCTCAGTATGATCACAGTGGGGGTACATATTAAAAGATAGGGTTGCTTGTTCACCTATGTAGGACGACCACTGAAGTCTTACATACCTCATTAAAAAGGAATCACATGAAATTATAGAAATATAGTTTGTCTGCCCACTAAAAGTATGTATGTATGTATGTATGTATGCTTTTTTTATATCCACTTGTCAATATGCGCATTATCACTCATCTAGGTGTGACCAAAACAGGCAGTGTATTATAATTATATCTTCCCTCAGTGCCATCAGTCTCGTCTGCTTTCTGGGTGCTTAACCTGTATAATGCTTTTGGCTTTAAAGTGGAAACAATCATGTCAAAACAAGTCTGGTTCCTTTCAAAAGGATTTAATATCTCTCTATTATACAAGACATCTCTCTTTCTAACAAATTGTTATCTATTTTATGACTTAAGTCTTGTGCTGTATAAGGATTCCACACACACTGTATTTTCATGTCATGTATAAGCAGTACCAATTCAACTCTAAATACATTTTGCATTGAAGAATAACATAAAAGCGGTTTTAAACTTAATTTGAATTGTGCAGGCCATTCTTAGTAAACTGTTGTGTTTATACTCGCTGGATACTAAGGACTTCTCACTTAAATGTAGTAAAGAAACATAACCAGACGGCCATCTTTAAAATGAGGGTCATAGCTATGTAAGCTCTGTTATACCTGATATAGGTTTTTTTTTAAAATGTCAAAATAATCATTTTGGAAAGACAAGATTGTGTATCGGTAGTAATTATGTACTAATTAGCTTATTTTGTTATAGTTTCGTTTAGCCGATTCTAATACCTACTTTGCAGTAGGGCAGCCTGTTCCATTCTTTGGGTGTGTGAGCTACGGATGCCAGGGCGACAGATTCACATGCCTGAAACCCCTCATACTAAACCCAACATTTCCAAATTTGAACCAGCTGCTTAAAGGACCATTAAATACTCAAACATTGCATAATAAAAATGTGATGCCACTTAGTCTAAATTTTCAAATTAGTAGCCAATTTTATTTTGTCTGACAAATTTCACTGTTCCTTCCATTTTCCATGCCCCCTGTATTATGTAACATCCATCAGCCAATCACAAAACGCATATATGTGAAATGTTGCGCATGCTCAGCAGGATATATGGTTGCCAGGTGTCCAGTATTCAACCGGATAGTCAGTATTTTAGCAGACTGTCTAGTAAAATAGTCACAAATACTGGACACTTACATTTTTTGTTGTCTGTTTAGCTAAATGTAAAAGATCGCCTATGCCTCAGTGCATTACAAATATGGAAGACAGAAGTGAGAGGCAATTAAGGGTGTAAAATCACTTCTATTTATGTGTGTTACTGGCTGCAAAAGGGTAAAATTACTGCTTTTGTTGTGAAAAATATATGCATGGTGTGATCGAGAGGGGGTTAAGGTAGAGCTTTTGGGGGGCATTGTTCAACCCTACCTACCAATGTGTTAGTCGCCAATAGATTGACTCGGTGCTTTTGTATGCAGCTGGCAACCTGAACAGGAGAGAGTACCTCAGAAAGTGTGCCTATAACCAGAATCTGCTTATTTTGATAATGGAAGGTGTTTTTTTTTTTTGTTTTTTTTTTTTGTTTTTTATTGCTAACTTTTTCTGAATCATAAAAGTTTAACCCCTTAGTGACCAGACCACTTTTCAATTTGTTGACCATCTGGGACCAAGGCTATTTTTGCATTTCTGCGATGTTTGTGTTTAACTGTAATTTTCCTCTTACTCATTTACTGTACCCACACATATTATATACCGTTTTTCTCGCCATTAAATGGACTTTCCAAAGATATGATTATTTTCATCATATCTTATAATTTACCTTTAAAAAAAATATAAATTATGAGGGAAAAAGTGAAAAAAAAAAAACACTTTTTCTAACTTTGAGCCCCAAAATCTCTTACACATCTACAACCACCATAAAATACCAATGCTAAACAGTTTCTAAATTTTGTCCTGAGTTTATAAATACCCAATGTTTACATGTTCTTTGCTTTTTTTTCAAGTTATAGGGCAATAAGTACAAGTAGCACTTTGCTATTTCAAAACCATGTTTTTTCAAAATTGGCGATAGTTACATTGTAACACCAATATCTGTCAGGAATCCCTGAATAACCCTTCAAATGTATATATTTTTTAAAAGAAGACAACCTAAGGTATTAAACTTGGGGTATTTTGGCTTTTTTCATGCAACCATTTTACCACCAATCTATGCCAAAGTTTGGGGGGGGGGAAATAATTTGATTTTTTGACAAAATAGCAATTTAAGAATACATTTACTGATAATGTTAAGGGTTACTGCCAAATAACACCCTAATATGTCTTCAGCAGCATTTCCTGGGTACAGTGATACCACCCATGTATAGGTGTGTCGGGTTCTCGGGGGGCTAAAAGGCCTTAATTTTAGGAAGCGCATTCCAGTTTTTCAACTTGGAATTTTCACATCGGTCATCATGCACCCATGTCCTCTTTGGGACATTTCTGAAGCCGGCCAATGAAATTTACCCCCATCAAACCATATATTTTTGAGAAGTAGACCCCCTAGGGTATTTGAAATGCTGGTATTTTCACACTTTCCATGAACTTATTTAACCACCAGTCTTTGTCAAACTTTTGGGTAGTCATTTTTTTGTGTTATTTTTCACACACATTGTACTTTAGGCATGGATTCTCAGTTCCTGTTATGTGTTACTGCCAAAAAACACCCTAATATGTCTTCAGCAGCATCTCCTGGGTACAGTGATACCACCCATGTATAGGTGTGTCGGGTTCTCGGGGTGCTAAAAGGCCTTAATTTTAGGAAGCGCATTCCAGTTTTTCAACTTGGAATTTTCACATTGGTCATCATACACCCATGTCTTATTTGGGATATTTCTGAAGCTGGCCAATGGAATTTACCCCCATCAAACCATATATTTTTGAAAAGTAGACACCCTAGGGTATTTTAAATGGTGGTATTTTAACACTTTCCATGCACTAATTCAACCACCAGTCTTTGTCAAACTTTTGGGTAGTCATTTTTTTGTGTTATTTTTCACACACATTGTACTTTAGGCATAGATTCTCAGTTCCTGTTATGTGTTACTGCCAAAAAACACCTCAATATGTGTTCAACAACATCTCCTGAGTACAGTGATACCACCCATGTATAGGTGTGTTGGGTTCTCTGGGGGCTAAAAGGCCTTATTTTTAGGAAGCGCATTCCATTTTTTACACTTCCCATTTTCACATCCCAAGCACCCATGTTCTATTTATGACATTTCTGAAGCCGGCCAATGTAATTTACCCCCATCAAACCATATATTTTTGAAAAGTAGACATCCTAGGGTATTTCAAATGCAAATATTTTAACACTTTCCATACACTAATTCAACCACTAGTCTTTGTCAAACTATTGGGCATTCATTTTTTTGTGTTATTTTTCACATACATTGTACTTTAGACATGGATTCACAGCTCCTGTTATTTGTTACTACCAAAGAAGACACCAATATGTGGTCACCAACATCTCCTGAGTTCAGTGATACCACCTATGCATAGGTTTGTTGGCTTGTTTGGGCGGTGCAATGCCAAATGTCTGACATGTGTTTGTGATTTTTTTTCACATTTAACATATTTTCTTTGCCTATCGTCTTTTTTGGGGGTCTTTTAACATACCCCAATTTATTTGTTTTCCATAAATGTGATAATAAATTTAAAAGTTGACACCCCAAGGTATTATACATGGAGTGGTTTTTATGACTTTGATGCAACCGTTTTAGCCCAAAAAATTGGAGAAAGTATATGGTGGTAATTTTTCAATTTTCATTGTTACAGACACATTGCTTTTTTACTATGATTTAGGAGAGATTGTTGTAAGTTATTGCAAAAGAATACTTCAGGTTGTTTTCTGCAAGGCACCCTGAGTACACCTATGCCCCGCATGCATAGGTTTGCCAGGATTTTGGGAAAGTTATGTTACAATTTTATGACTTGTGATTTTAGTTATTAAAAATGAGAGTATTTCTTCTGATAGGCCTATCTTTAGTTTGGGGCCTATCGCATACCCCACTTTTATTTATTGCATTCAAAGTGTATATTTTTTAAATGTTGACACCCCAAGGTATTGTATATGGTGTGCTTTTGATGCCTTTGAAGCAACCGTTTTAGCCCAAAAAATTGGAGAAAGTGTATGGTGGTAATTTTTCAATTTTCATTGTTACAGACACATTGCTTTTTGACTATGATCTAGGAGAGACTGTTGTAAGTTATTACAAAAACATACTTAAGGTTGTTTTCTGCAAGGCACCCTGAGAACACCTATGTCCCCCATGCATAGGTTTGACAGGGGTTTTGGTTAAAAAAAAAAACAGGCCCAATTTTAGAAAAAAATAGAGTAGTGAAATGTAAAAATCTGGCACAGTAAAAGTAAAAAAAAAAAAAAAAAAAGACATCTAACAGTAAACATAACCAAAAAAAAATAAAAATATATATAACAGCAAATGTATTTTTTTTTTTTCAAAAATTGACCATTGTATGGTACCGCTTGAAGCAGTCCCCAATGCAGAGTGCAGGCTGTCCAGGGCAAACAGGACAGTGATACATGGTGTCCCTTCTCTTCCCCCTCTTGGTACAGACTCTGCATTTTTTTTGTGGTTTCTGCTTTGCGGCAGTAGGGGGGATTTTAAAAATAAAATGGGTAGCCCCAACTCTGCTCTCTCCCATCACCGCCCGGGGAGCAGGTGCATCATGGTACAAAATCCCCATAATAATCTGGAGCTGAAACTGTAAAAAAGTCTTTTTAACTCTGGGGTTTGCTTTTTTGAACAACAAAAAAGCGTTGTGGGTTGCAATCTGCATTAGGTAAATTGCAAACTTTTTGTACCAGGCCCTTGTCTTCCGCATAATTAGGTAGGGCTGATCAGCCAGATCAACCCCACCCATATGCCGGTTATAAGACTTGATTCACACTGGCTTCCTAATGATCTCAGCTCTGCCACGTACAGAAACCGCCACCGTCCTCTCTGTGTGGATGGTGGTAAGAAGGTATACATCCTTCTTGTCTCTGTACTTCAGTGCCAACAGCTCCTCTTGGCGCAGAGCTGAAGTCTCCCCCCTTCGTAGCCAGGTGAGTACAAGCTGTCCTGGGAAACCTGCGCGGTTCTTTTTAATTGTACCGCAAGCTACTGTATCAAAGCAATACAGTAGCTTGAACAAAAGGACACTTGTATAAAAATTATCTAAATACAAGTGGTACCCTTTGTTTATTAGGGGTAATATCAGGTCCCAGACAATCTTGCCAGTGGTTCCCATATGTTCTGGGCAACCTGGAGGGTCAAGGTGGCTATCCTTTCCCTCATATACCCGGAAGGCCTGAATATACCCAGTCTCACTGTCACAGAGCTTATACACCTTTACCCCATATCTGGAGCACTTGGAAGGAATAAACTGCTTGAATCCCAGCCTTCCCTTATACTTCATTAGGGATTAATCAACGCATATATTCCTTCCAGGTGTATAAGCCTCTGCAAACCTGGCAGAAAAGTGGGTTATCAGGGGGCGGATTTTATACAGCCTGTCAAACTGGGGGTGCTCCCTAGGGGGGCACAGGCTGTTGTCGCTGAAGTGCATGAAATGCAGAATCATTTCATACCTCTTCCTCAAGATAATCTGGGAGAAAATGGGGGTAGAGCGGATGGGGCTAGTACTCCAGTAGGAGCGAATGGAGGGTTTCTTTATGATGCCCATCAGCATGGTCAATGCCCAGAATTTCTTTCATGTAATTAGCAAGAGTCCATGAGCTAGTGACGTATGAGATATACATTCCTACCAGGAGGGGCAAAGTTTCCCAAACCTCAAAATGCCTATAAATACACCCCTCACCACACCCACAAATCAGTTTTACAAACTTTGCCTCCTATGGAGGTGGTGAAGTAAGTTTGTGCTAGATTCTACGTTGATATGCGCTCCGCAGCAGGTTGGAGCCCGGTTTTCCTCTCAGCGTGCAGTGAATGTCAGAGGGATGTGAAGAGAGTATTGCCTATTTGAATTAAATGATCTCCTTCTACGGGGTCTATTTCATAGGTTCTCTGTTATCGGTCGTAGAGATTCATCTCTTACCTCCCTTTTCGGATCGACGATATACTCTTATATATACCATTACCTCTACTGATTCTCGTTTCAGTACTGGTTTGGCTTTCTACTTCATGTAGATGAGTGTCCTGGGGTAAGTAAGTCTTATTTTTGTGACACTCTAAGCTATGGTTGGGCACTTTTATATAAAGTTCTAAATATATGTGTTTAAACATTTATTTGCCTTGATTCAGGATGTTCAACGTTCCTTATTTCAGACAGTCAGTTTCATATTTGGGATAATGCAATTTTTTTTCTTACCTTAAAATTTGACTTTTTTCCCTGTGGGCTGTTAGGCTTGCGGGGGCTGAAAATGCTTCATTTTATTGCGTCATTCTTGGCGCTGACTTTTTTGGCGCAAAATTTTTTTTCTTTGTTTCCGGTGTCATACGTGTCACCGGAAGTTGCGTCATTTTTTTGACTTTTTTTGCGCCAAAAGTGTCGGCGTTACCGGATATGGCGTCATTTTTGGCGCCAAGAGCATTTAGGCGCCAAATAATGTGGGCGTCTTTTTTGGCGCTATAAATTATGGGTGTCACTATTGTCTCCACATTATTTAAGTCTCATTGTTTATTGCTTCTGGTTGCTAGAAGCTTGTTCACTGGCATTTAAGGAATTTGATCAATTTTGCTTTATATGTTGTTTTTTCTATTACATATTGCAAGATGTCCCAGATTGACCCTGAGTCAGAAGATACTTCTGGAAAATCGCTGCCTGGTGCTGGATCTACCAAAGTTAAGTGTATTTGCTGTAAACTTGTGGTATCTGTTCCTCCAGCTGTTGTTTGTAATGAATGTCATGACAAACTTGTTAATGCAGATAATATTTCCTTTAGTAATGTTACATTACCTGTTGTTGTTCCATCAACATCTAATGCTCAGAGTGTTCCTGTTAACATAAGAGATTTTGTTTCTAAATCCATTAAGAAGGCTATGTCTGTTATTCCTCCTTCTAGTAAACGTAAAAGGTTTTTTAAAACTTCTCATTTTTCAGATGAATTTTTAAATGAACATCATCATTCTGATAATGATTCCTCTGGTTCAGAGGATTCTGTTTCAGAGGTTGATGCTGATAAATCTTCATATTTGTTCAAAATGGAATTTATTCGTTCTTTACTTAAAGAGGTCTTAATTGCATTAGAAATAGAGGATTCTGGTCCTCTTGATACTAAATCTAAACGTTTAAATAAGGTTTTTAAATCTTCTGTAGTTATTCCAGAAGTTTTTCCTGTACCTGATGCTATTTCTGAAGTAATCTCCAGGGAATGGAATCATTTGGGTAATTCATTTACTCCTTCTAAACGTTTTAAGCAATTATATCCTGTGCCATCTGACAGATTAGAGTTTTGGGACAAAATCCCTAAGGTTGATGGGGCTATCTCTACTCTTGCTAAACGTACTACTATTCCTACGGCAGATAGTACTTCCTTTAAAGATCCTTTAGATAGGAAAATTGTATCCTTTCTAAGAAAAGCTTACTTATGTTCAGGTAATCTTCTTAGACCTGCTATATCTTTAGCGGATGTTGCTGCAGCTTCAACTTTTTGGTTAGAAGCTTTAGCGCAACAAGTAACAGATCATAATTCTCATAGCATTGTTAATCTTCTTCAACATGCTAATAATTTTATTTGTGATGCCATCTTTGATATCATTAGGGTTGATGTCAGGTATATGTCTCTAGCTATTTTAGCTAGAAGAGCTTTATGGCTTAAAACTTGGAATGCTGATATGTCTTCTAAGTCAACTTTGCTTTCCCTTTCTTTCCAGGGTAATAAATTATTTGGTTCACAGTTGGATTCTATTATCTCAACTGTTACTGGAGGAAAAGGAACTTTTTTACCACAGGATAAAAAATCTAAAGGTAAATTTAGGTCTAATAATCGTTTTCGTTCCTTTCGTCACAATAAGGAACAAAAGCCTGATCCTTCACCCTCAGGAGCGGTATCAGTTTGGAAACCATCTCCAGTCTGGAATAAATCCAAGCCTTTTAGAAAACCAAAGCCAGCTCCCAAGTCCACATGAAGGTGCGGCCCTCGTTCCAGCCCAGCTGGTAGGGGGCAGATTACGATTTTTCAAAGAAATTTGGATCAATTCAATTCACAATCTTTGGATTCAGAATATTGTTTCAGAAGGGTACAGAATTGGCTTCAAGATAAGGCCTCCTGCAAGAAGATTTTTTCTTTCCCGTGTCCCAGTAAATCCAGCGAAGGCTCAAGCATTTCTGAAATGTGTTTCAGATCTAGAGTTGGCTGGAGTAATTTTACCAGTTCCAGTTCTGGAACTGGGGCTTGGGTTTTACTCAAATCTCTTCATTGTACCAAAGAAGGAGAATTCCTTCAGACCAGTTCTGGATTTAAAAATATTGAATCGTTATGTAAGGATACCAACATTCAAAATGGTAACTATAAGGACTATCTTGCCTTTTGTTCAGCAAGGGCATTATATGTCCACAATAGATTTACAGGATGCATATCTGCATATTCCGATTCATCCAGATCACTATCAGTTTCTGAGATTCTCTTTCCTAGACAAGCATTTTCAGTTTGTGGCTCTGCCGTTTGGCCTAGCAACAGCTCCAAGGATTTTTACAAAGGTTCTCGGTGCCCTTCTGTCTGTAATCAGAGAACAGGGTATTGTGGTATTTCCTTATTTGGACGATATCTTGGTACTTGCTCAGTCTTCACTTTTAGCAGAATCTCATACGAATCAACTTGTATCGTTTCTTCGAGAACATAGTTGGAGGATCAATTTACCAAAGAGTTTGTTGATTCCTCAGACAAGGGTAACCTTTTTAGGTTTCCAGATAGATTCAGTGTCCATGACTCTGTCTTTAACAGAAAAAAGACGTCTGAAATTGGTTTCAGCTTGTCGAAACCTTCAGTCTCAATCATTCCCTTTGGTAGCCTTATGCATGGAAATTCTAGGTCTTATGACTGCTGCATCGGACGCGATCCCCATTGCTCGTTTTCACATGCGACCTCTTCAGCTCTGTATGCTGAACCAGTGGTGCAGGGATTATACAAAGATATCTCAATTAATATCTTTAAAACCGATTGTACGACACTCTCTGACGTGGTGGACAGACCACCATCGTTTAGTTCAGGGGGCTTCTTTTGTTCTTCCGACCTGGACTGTGATCTCAACAGATGCAAGTCTGACAGGTTGGGGAGCTGTTTGGGGGTCTCTGACAGCACAAGGGGTTTGGAAATCTCAGGAGGTGAGGTTACCAATCAATATTTTGGAACTCCGTGCAATTTTCAGAGCTCTTCAGTCTTGGCCTCTTCTAAAGAGAGAATCGTTCATTTGTTTTCAGACGGACAATGTCACAACTGTGGCATATATCAATCATCAAGGTCGGACTCGCAGTCCTCTGGCTATGAAAGAAGTATCTCGAATACTGGTATGGGCGGAATCCAGCTCCTGTCTAATTTCTGCGGTTCATATCCCAGGTATAGACAATTGGGAAGAGAATTATCTCAGTCGCCAAACGTTACATCCGGGCGAATGGTCTCTTCACCCAGAGGTATTTCTTCAGATTGTTCAAATGTGGGGACTTCCAGAAATAGATCTGATGGCTTCTCATCTAAACATGAAACTTCCCAGGTATCTGTCCAGATCCAGGGATCCTCAGGCGGAAGCAGTGGATGCATTGTCACTTCCTTGGAAGTATCATCCTGCCTATATCTTTCCGCCTCTAGTTCTTCTTCCAAGAGTAATTTCCAAGATTCTGAAGGAATGCTCGTTTGTTCTGCTGGTGGCTCCAGCATGGCCTCACAGGTTTTGGTATGCGGATCATGTCCAGATGGCCTCTTGCCAACCGTGGACTCTTCCGTTAAGACGAGACCTTCTGTCGCAAGGTCCTTTTTTCCATCAGGATCTCAAATCCTTAAATTTGAAGGTATGGAGATTGAACGCTTGATTCTTAGTCAAAGAGGTTTTTCTGACTCTGTGATTAATACTATGTTACAGGCTCGTAAATCTGTATCTAGGAAGATATATTATCGAGTCTGGAAGACTTACATTTCTTGGTGTTTTTCTCATAATTTTTCCTGGCATTCTTTTAGAATTCCGAGAATTTTACAGTTTCTTCAGGATGGTTTGGATAAAGGTTTGTCTGCAAGTTCCTTGAAAGGACAAATCTCTGCTCTTTCTGTTCTTTTTCACAGAAAGATTGCTAATCTTCCTGATATTCATTGTTTTGTACAAGCTTTGGTTCGTATAAAGCCTGTTATTAAGTCAATTTCTCCTCCTTGGAGTTTGTATTTGGTTCTGGGGGCTCTTCAAGCTCCTCCTTTTGAACCTATGCATTCACTGGACATTAAACTACTTTCTTGGAAAGTTTTGTTTCTTTTGGCCATCTCTTCTGCTAGAAGAGTTTCTGAATTATCTGCTCTTTCTTGTGAGTCTCCTTTTCTGATTTTTCATCAGGATAAGGCGGTGTTGCGAACTTCTTTTAAATCTTTACCTAAGGTTGTGAATTCTAGCAACATTAGTAGAGAAATTGTGGTTCCTTCATTGTGTCCTAATCCTAAGAATTCTAAGGAGAGATCTTTGGATGTAGTTAGAGCTTTGAAATATTATGTTGAAGCTACTAAGAATTTCCGAAAGACTTCTAGTCTATTTGTTATCTTTTCCGGTTCTAGGAAAGGTCAGAAGGCCTCTGCCATTTCTTTGGCATCTTGGTTGAAATCTTTAATTCATCATGCTTATGTCGAGTCGGGTAAAACTCCGCCTCAAAGGATTACAGCTCATTCTACTAGGTCAGTTTCTACTTCCTGGGCGTTTAGGAATGAAGCTTCGGTTGATCAGATTTGCAAAGCAGCAACTTGGTCTTCTTTGCATACTTTTACTAAATTCTACCATTTTGATGTATTTTCTTCTTCTGAAGCAGTTTTTGGTAGAAAAGTACTTCAGGCAGCTGTTTCAGTTTGATTCTTCTGCTTATAATTTCAGTTTTTTTCATTATAAGATTTAAACTTTATTTTGGGTGTGGATTATTTTCAGCGGAATTGGCTGTCTTTATTTTATCCCTCCCTCTCTAGTGACTCTTGCGTGGAAGATCCACATCTTGGGTATTCATTATCCCATACGTCACTAGCTCATGGACTCTTGCTAATTACATGAAAGAAAACATAATTTATGTAAGAACTTACCTGATAAATTCATTTCTTTCATATTAGCAAGAGTCCATGAGGCCCACCCTTTTTTGTGGTGGTTATGATTTTTTTGTATAAAGCACAATTATTCCAAGTCCTTATTTTTTTTATGCTTTCACACTTTGTCTTATCACCCCACTTCTTGGCTATTCATTAAACTGATTTGTGGGTGTGGTGAGGGGTGTATTTATAGGCATTTTGAGGTTTGGGAAACTTTGCCCCTCCTGGTAGGAATGTATATCCCATACGTCACTAGCTCATGGACTCTTGCTAATATGAAAGAAATGAATTTATCAGGTAAGTTCTTACATAAATTATGGTTTTTTGAATTCTGGCACTTTGATGGGGGCCCATTTCTGCTTTGCCAAATATGTTCCAATATGTTTGCAGCACGGAACTGATGGGCATATAAATTAGTTTGGGCGACAATGTTCCCCAATACATCATCGCCCAGAAACACTTCCAGAAACTGCTGGGGGCTAAAACCTGCCACATCTATATTTATGCCAGCATTTGCTGTGAAGGGTGGGATATCTGGCGTCTGGAGATGAGGTGTTACCCACTTTTCAGCAGCAACACGCCTCCTTCTGGCAGGGGGGCTGGTAGGGGGTCTAGCAGCCACAGATACATCACTATCAGTTGAGACTGCATCTAGTGATGTATCTGAGCATATGGCAGGGTCAAAATTGGGGTCTGAGTCTGACGCAAGGATGGCATACGCCTCCTCAGCACTATATATTTTCTGTGACATTTTTGAATCTGTCACAGAAAAAATGTACTAATTTTTTAAAAATTAAATTAACTAAATTAATTAACTAAATTTAACTATCAAAGTACAGCTATGCTACTGCCAGTGATTTATAGCGATCACTGGCAAGTTAGGGGTTAATGGCTCTGAAAATTAAATTAACTAAATGGTTCTGAAAAGAGCCTCTGGGTTTTTTAAAAATTACAATCTCTCTCTCACTCTCACTCTCACTCTCTCTCGTCTGCAGTACTATATGGTAGCAGTTTTGCAACAATGTTATACGTTGGTAAGAGCACTAAATGGCAGCACTATTTCCTGTACTGCCACAGACGTGCACATTATCTGTCTAGGTATCTCTTCAACAAAGAATAACATGAGAACTAAGCAACTTTGATAATAGAAGTAAAATGGAAACTTTTTGAAAAAAAATTATCTATCTGAATCGTGAAAGAAACATTTGGGGTTTCATGTCCCTTTAATTTTTATTTTAGTGACCCTTTAAAGAGCCAAGCTATTCCGCTGCTACAACTGTTAACAGTGCTGACGTTTTAGGGTTTCTTGTTATACCGATAGTAAATTGGTCATATGATGACTGTAAGTGCTGACGTTTTAGGGTTTCCTGTTATACCAATAGTAAATTGGTCATATGATGACTGTAAGTGCTGACGTTTTAGTGTTTACTGTTATACCAATAGTAAATTGGTCATATGATGACTGTAAGTGCTGACGTTTTAGTGTTTACTGTTATACCGATCGTAAATTGGTCATATGATGACTGTTTCTGCTGCAGAGATGACACAGGAAGACATTTCAGCCATGAACCCGTAACTGCTTTAGTTCCAAACTGATGTCACTTGTGGTTACATAACTGTGCTACTTTTATTTATTTCTCAAGAAGTACAACATCTCATTGCTATTCAGATATAAATAGCTCTCCATATCCTGTTAGAGATGAGCTAATGATGGCACTACTACATAGCAGGTTATTTTTGGCCTCTGTATATAGATTTACACTGTACCACAAACTAGACTATGTTAGGTTTGGGAATTTGATAAATGTTGCACTTTGTAATGACAAAGTTGTCTTTTGGCCTAAGACTCCAGGGGCCCTTCTGGGAGCAAATTATCTTAACAATGGAATCTTTTTTTTTAATACTATAGTAGATAAATCTCTAATGGTCAAATTTAATTACCTTGCTTATATAGGAATTGGAAATCATTATTTCATATAATGATTAATTGCACAAAGAAACTTCTTCCAAGGTATTGGAACCAACAACAACAAATTCCTTCTCTCACAGAATGGCTAAACTTGGATTTCCTATACTCTTAAATTTGAACGTTTCCACTATACCATCAATGGCAAAGAGAATGATGTATATATGCTAGATATATGACCTAATGACCCCTTCATAGGATTCTTTTTCCTCCTCTTTACACTTATTTAATTTGTTTTAACTGTTACATTACCGACCCCCTTATCGGGGGTTGCAACTAGGTTTTAAACTGTAGCTGTTACGGTCCTTATTGAACTTACAGATACAAAACGCACAGGATATTTATGTAATAAAGACCAATATGATTATCAAACTTCATTTCTATTTCATTTGCTTTATTTGAAATGAATATTGTGTTTATCAATATGTGCTGACACTACTGGACAACGAATATTCACATTTTTAAAATATTTGATTTTTATTTTTTTCATTTTCTTTTGCGTTTTTTATGATATTGAAAAATAGACTAAAAGTTACAACAACAAAAAATAAAAAATATATACAGATGTAATGAATATTGCATTTAGTTTATTAGAATGTTATTTTACCTTTAAAGGACCAGTAAACACAGTGGAATTGCAAAAGCAACAAATCTATATAAAAAACCAAAAACAAAACAATGCTAAAGTACTTAGGAAATATTTTTCTAACAAATAGCAAACGTTAGTTTCAAATTTCCTCCCCCTGCATCAGACAGCTATCAGCCAATTACAAACGGTCAATTCTTGCACATGCTCATTAGGAGCTGGTGCCTCACAGTGTGCATATAAAAATACTATGTGCAATTAGATAATGGAAGTAAATTGGAAAGTTGTTTAAAATGATGTGATTCATCTCAATCATGAAAGTTTAAATATTGACTTTGTTGTAGGATAGAGTCAGCTCACCAGGAAATGGCCAGTTGTGGGATAAAAATAAATAAGTTAGTGCAAGGTAATAAAATGTATCATCTTCATTAGCAAATAGGTTTATTATAAGAATAATAAATCACAGACACACACAGTAAAGGACACCTTTGCCTTTAGCTTTTCTTTAACAGCAGCACTTGATAGCCATCAATCTAAACATATAGCGAGGAATCAGAGAGCAACAGGAAGAAATAGGGGAGCTAAGATTTGATGCACCCTCAAATTGGTTACTGAATACCCAGCCCCTGGAGTCTTAGGCCAAAAGACAACTTTGTCATTACAAAGTGCAACATTTATCAAATTCCCAAACCTAACATAGTCTAGTTTGTGGTACAGTGTAAATCTATATACAGAGGCCAAAAATAACCTGCTATGTAGTAGTGCCATCATTAGCTCATCTCTAACAGGATATGGAGAGCTATTTATATCTGAATAGCAATGAGATGTTGCACTTCTTGAGAAATAAATAAAAGTAGCACAGTTATGTAACCACAAGTGACATCAGTTTGGAACTAAAGCAGTTACGGGTTCATGGCTGAAATGTCTTCCTGTGTCATCTCTGCAGCAGAAACAGTCATCATATGACCAATTTACTATTGGTATAACAGTAAACACTAAAACGTCAGCACTTACAGTCATCATATGACCAATTTACTATTGGTATAACAGTAAACACTAAAACGTCAGCACTTACAGTCATCATATGACCAATTTACTATTAGTATAACAGTAAACACTAAAACGTCAGCACTTACAGTCATCATATGACCAATTTACTATTGGTATAACAGGAAACACTAAAACGTCAGCACTTACAGTCATCATATGACCAATTTACTATTGGTATAACAGGAAACACTAAAACGTCAGCACTTACAGTCATCATATGACCAATTTACTATTGGTATAACAGGAAACACTAAAACGTCAGCACTTACAGTCATCATATGACCAATTTACTATTGGTATAACAGGAAACACTAAAACGTCAGCACTTACAGTCATCATATGACCAATTTACTATTGGTATAACAGGAAACACTAAAACGTCAGCACTTACAGTCATCATATGATCAATTTACTATTGGTATAACAGGAAACCCTAAAACGTCAGCACTTACAGTCATCATATGACCAATTTACTATCGGTATAACAAGAAACCCTAAAACGTCAGCACTGTTAACAGTTGTAGCAGCGGAATAGCTTGGCTCTTTAAAGGGTGACGTTTTAGGGTTTACTGTTATACCAATAGTAAATTGGTCATATGATGACTGTAAGTGCTGACGTTTTAGTGTTTTTATATTTATCTTAATAGTGGAGATAATGTGAGGATCTAAAGGAGGAAGTAAAAATGCAGACCCACCGTTGTTTGAAGATCATTTCCCATTTAGTGGTATCACTAGGGAGACATTTTTGTAAGGTGCTTACAAAAGAAGCTTATGTGATAGAGTAAATCTATTCTGGGATAATGTTTTATCTAACCTGATGGAGTCAATGGTCAGGTAAATTGAGAGAAATTAGGATGTGAGGTAATATAATATCTTACTTGTAGATGCGTTAACCATGACTCCCTACCTTTTTTATACTTATTTCTTTCATGTAATTAGCAAGAGTCCATGAGCTAGTGACGTATGGGATATACATTCCTACCAGGAGGGGCAAAGTTTCCCAAACCTTAAAATGCCTATAAATACACCCCTCACCACACCCACAAATCAGTTTTACAAACTTTGCCTCCTATGGAGGTGGTGAAGTAAGTTTGTGCTAGATTCTACGTTGATATGCGCTCCGCAGCAGGTTGGAGCCCGGTTTTCCTCTCAGCGTGCAGTGAATGTCAGAGGGATGTGAGGAGAGTATTGCCTATTTGAATGCAATGATCTCCTTCTACGGGGTCTATTTCATAGGTTCTCTGTTATCGGTCGTAGAGATTCATCTCTTACCTCCCTTTTCAGATCGACGATATTCTCTTATATATATATATACCATTACCTCTGCTGATTTTCGTTTCAGTACTGGTTTGGCTTTCTACAACATGTAGATGAGTGTCCTGGGGTAAGTAAGTAAGCTTATTTTCTGTGACACTCTATGCTATGGTTGGGCACTTTTTTATAAAGTTCTAAATATATGTATTCAAACATTTATTTGCCTTGACTCAAGATGTTCAACATTCCTTATTTTCAGACAGTCAGTTTCATATTTGGGATAATGCATTTGAATCAATCATTTTTTCTTACCTTAAAAAATTTGACTTTTTCCCTGTGGGCTGTTAGGTTCGCGGGGGCTGAAAATGCTTCATTTTATTGCGTCATTCTTGGCGCGGACTTTTTTGGCGCAAAGATTTTTTTCTGTTTCCGGCGTCATACGTGTCACCGGAAGTTGCGTCATTTTTTGACGTTTTTTTTGCGTCAAAAGTGTCGGCGTTCCGGATGTGGCGTCATTTTTGGCGCCAAAAGCATTTAGGCGCCAAATAATGTGGGCGTCTTATTTGGCGCTAAAAAATATGGGCGTCATTTTTGTCTCCACATTATTTAAGTCTCATTATTTATTGCTTCTGGTTGCTAGAAGCTTGTTCACTGGCATTTTTTTCCCATTCCTGAAACTGTCATTTAAGGAATTTGATCAATTTTGCTTTATATGTTGTTTTTTCTATTACATATTGCAAGATGTTCCACGTTGCAACTGAGTCAGAAGATACTTCAGGAAAATCGCTGCCCGGTGCTGGAGCTACCAAGCTAAGTGTATCTGCTATAAACTTTTGGTATCTGTTTCTCCAGCTGTTGTTTGTATTGCATGTCATGACAAACTTATTAATGCAGATAAAATTTCCTTTAGTACTGTTACATTACCTGTTGCTGTTCCGTCAACATCTAATTTTCAGAGTGTTCCTGATAACATAAGAGATTTTATTTTTAAATCCATTAAGAAGGCAATGTCTGTTATTTCTCCTTCTAGTATACATAAAAGTCTTTTAAAACTTCTCTTTTTTCAGATGAATTTTTAAATGAACATCATCATTCTGATACTGATAATGGTTCTTCTGGTTCAGAGGTTTCTGTCTCAGAGGTTGATGCTGATAAATCTTTGTATTTGTTCAAGATGGAATTTATTCGTTCTTTACTTAAAGAAGTATTAATTGCATTAGAAATAGAGGATTCTGGTCCTCTTGATACTAAATCTAAACGTTTAAATAAGGTTTTTAAATCTCCTGTAGTTATTCCAGAAGTGTTTTCTCTCCCTGATGCTATTTCTGAAGTACTTTCCAGGGAATGGAATAATTTGGGTAATTCATTTACTCCTTCTAAAACGTTTTAAGCAATTATATCCTGTGCCATCTGACAGATTAGAGATTTTTGGGACAAAATCCTTAAGGTTAATGGGGCTGTCTCTACTCCTGCTATATTTTTAGCGGATGTTGCTGCAGCTTCAACTTTTTGGTTAGAAGCTTTAGCGCAACAAGTAACAGATCATAATTTTATAGCATTATTATTATTCTATAACATGCTAATAATTTTATTTGTGATACCATCTTTTGATATCATTAGAGTTGATGTCAGGTATATGTCTCTAGCTATTTTAGCTAGAGAAGCTTTATGGCTTAAAACTTGGAATGCTGATATGTCTTCTAAGTCAACTTTGCTTTCCCTTTCTTTCCAGGGTAATAAATTATTCGGTTTTCAGTTGGATTCAATTATCTCAACTGTTACTGGAGGGAAGGGAACTTTTTTACCAAAGGATAAAAAAATCTAAGGTAAATTTAGGTCTAATAATCGTTTTCGTTCCTTTCCTCACAACAAGGAACAAAAGCCTGATCCTTCATCCTCAGGAGCGGTATCAGTTTGGAAACCATTTCCAGTTTGGAATATATCCAAGCCTTATAGAAACCTAAAGCCAGCTCCTAAGTACCCATGAAGGTGCGGCCCTCATTCCAGCTCAGCTGGTATGGGGCAGATTACGTTTTCTTCAAAGAAATTTGGATCAATTCCGTTCACAATCTCTGGTTTCAGAACATTGTTTCAGAAAGGTACAGAATTGGCTTCAAGTTAAGGCCTCCTGCAAAGAGATTTTTTTCTTTCCCGTGTCCCAGTAAACCCAGCAAAGGCTCAGCATTTCTGAAATGTGTTTCATATCTAGAGTTGGCTGGAGTAATTATGCCAGTTCCAGTTCTGGAACAGGGGCTGGGGTTTTATTCTATCTCTTCATTGTACCAAAGAAGGTCAATTCCTTCAGACCAGTTCCGGATCTATCAATATTGAATCGTTATGTAAGGATACCAACATTCAAGATGGTAACTGTCGGACTATCCTGCCTTTTGTTTAGCAAGGGCATTATATGTCTACAATAGATTTACAGGATGCATATCTGCATATTCCGATTCATCCAGATCACTTTTAGTTTCTGAGATTCTCTTTTTAGACAAGCATTACCAGTTTTGTGGCTCTACCGTTTGGCCTAGCATCAGCTCCAATAATTTTTTCAAAGGTTCTCGGTGCCCTTCTGTCTGTAATCAGAGAACAGGGTTTTGGTATTTCCTTATTTGGACGATATCTTGGTACTTGCTCAGTCTTCACATTTTCGCAGAATCTCATACGAATCGACTTGTGTTGTTTCTTCAAGATCATGGTTGGAGGATCAATTTACCAAAAAGTTCATTGATTCCTCAGACAAGGGTAACCTTTTTAGGTTTCCAGATAGATTCAGTGTCTATGACTCTGTCCTTGTCAGACAAGAGAAGTTTAACATTGATATCAGCTTGTCAAAACCTTCAGTCACAATCATTCCCTTTGGTAGCCTTATGCATGGAAATTTTAGGTCTTAGGACTGCCGCATCGGATGCGATCTCCTTTGCTCGTTTTCACATGCGACCTCTTCAGCTCTGTATGCTGAACCAATGGTGCAGGGATTACACAAAGATATCTCAATTAATATCTTTAAACCGATTATACGACACTCTCTGACGTGGTGGACAGATCACCATCGTTTAGTTCAGGGGGCTTCTTTGTTCTTCCGACCTGGACTATAATCTCAACAGATGCAAGTCTTACAGGTTGGGGAGCTGTGTGGGGGTCTCTGACGGCACAAGGGGTTTGGGAATCTCAGGAGGTGAGATTACCGATCAATATTTTGGAACTCCGTGCAATTTTCAGAGCTCTTCAGTCTTGGCCTCTTCTGAAGAGAGAGTTGTTCATTTGTTTTCAGATAGACAATGTCACAACTGTGGCATACATCAATCATCAAGGAGGGACTCGCAGTCCTCTGGCTATGAAAGAAGTATCTCGAATTTTGGTTTGGCCAGAATCCAGCTCCTGTCTAATCTCTGCGGTTCATATCCCAGGTATAGACAATTGGGAAGCGGATTATCTCAGTCGCCAAACGTTGCATCCGGGCGAATGGTCTCTTCACCCAGAGGTATTTCTTCAGATTGTTCAAATGTGGGAACTCCCAGAAATAGATCTGATGGCTTCTCATCTAAACAAGAAACTTCCCTGGTATCTGTCCAGATCCCGGGATCCTCGGGCGGAGGCAGTGGATGCATTATCACTTCCTTGGAAGTATCATCCTGCCTATATCTTTCCGCCTCTAGTTCTTCTTCCAAGAGTATTCTCCAAGATTCTTAAGGAATGCTCGTTTGTCCTGCTGGTAGCTCCAGCATGGCCTCACAGGTTTTGGTATGCGGATCTTGTCCGGATGGCCTCTTGCCAGCTGTGGACTCTTCCGTTAAGACCAGACTTTCTGTCGCAAGGTCCTTTCTTCCATCAGGATCTCAAATCCTTAAATTTTAAGGTATGGAGTTTGAACGCTTGATTCTTGGTCAAAGAGGTTTCTCTGACTCTGTGATTGATACTATGTGACAGGCTCGTAAATCTGTATCTAGAGAGATATATTATAGAGTCTGGAGGACTTATATTTCTTAGTGTCTTTCTCATCATTTTTCTTGGCATTCTTTTTGAATACCGAGAATTTACAGTTTCCTCAGGATGGTTTAGATAAAGGTTTGTCCGCAAGTTCCTTGAATGGACAAATCTCTGCTCTTTCTGTTCTTTTTCACAGAAAGATTACTAATCTTCCTGATATTCATTGTTTTGTACAAGCTTTGGTTCGTATAAAACCTGTCATTAAGTCAATTTCTCCTCCTTCGAGTTTGAATTTGGTTCTGGGGGCTCTTCAAGCTCCTCCTTTTAAACCCATGTAGTCTTTGGTCATTAAATTACTTTCTTGGAAAGTTTTTTGTTTCTTTTGGCCATCTCGTCTGCCAGAAGAGTCTCTGAATTATCTGCTCTTTCTTGTGAGTCTCCTTTTCTGATTTTTCATCAGGATAAGGCGGTGCTGCAAACTTCTTTTGAATTTTTTATTTAAGGTTGTGAATTCTAACAACATTAGTAGAGAAATTGTGGTTCCTTCATTATGTCCTAATCCTATGAATTCTAAGGAGAAATCATTGCATTCTTTGGATGCTGTTAGTAGCTTCAACATAATAATACAAAGCTCTAAGTCTTTCCGAAAGACTTCTAGTCTATTTGTCATCTTTTCCGGTTCTAGAAAAGGCCAGAAAGCTTCTGCCATTTCTTTGGCATCTTGGTTGAAATCTTTATTTCATCATGCCTATGTCGAGTCGGGTAAAACTGTGCCTCGAAGGATTACAGCTCATTCTACTAGGTCAGTTTCTACTTCCTGGGCGTTTAGGAATGAAGCTTCGGTTGATCAGATTCGCAAAGCAGCAACTTGGTCCTCTTTGCATACTTTTACTAAATTCTACCATTTTTTATGTGTTTTCTTCTTCTGAAGCAGTTTTTGGTAGAAAAGTACTTCAGTCAGTGGTTTCAGTTTGAATCTTCTGCTTATGTTTTCATTAAACTTTATTTTGGGTGTGGATTATTTTCAGCAGGAATTGGCTGTCTTTATTTTATCCCTCCCTCTCTAGTGACTCTTGCGTGGAAAGATCCACATATTGGGTAGTCATTATCCCATACGTCACTAGCTCATGGACTTGCTAATTACATGAAAGAAAACATAATTTATGTAAGAACTTACCTGATAAATTCATTTCTTTCATATTAGCAAGAGTCCATGAGGCCCACCCTTTTTTGTGGTGGTTATGATTTTTTTGTATAAAGCACAATTATTCCAATTCCTTATTTTTTATGCTTTCACACTTTTTTCTTATCACCTCACTTCTTGGCTATTCGTTAAACTGATTTGTGGGTGTGGTGAGGGGTGTATTTATAGGCATTTTAAGGTTTGGGAAACTTTGCCCCTCCTGGTAGGAATGTATATCCCATACGTCACTAGCTCATGGACTCTTGCTAATATGAAAGAAATGAATTTATCAGGTAAGTTCTTACATAAATTGTTTTTCCTTGGACTGGTAAACTACAGTAATAACATTCATCCCTCATATATGTTACTAGGTTGAAATCTAGGATTGAGTTTATTTTGTTTCCTTATCCACAACAATTTCTTGCTAGTCTGGGACCAGTGGAAATGCAAAGGTCTGATTTTACATAGCAACAGCAGGATTTCTAGCTCTGAACAGTAATAATACAGTTTAGAATGAATGAGGATATATATATAATATATATATATATATATATATATATATATATATATATATATATATAATTATTTTTTTTTTTCATGTAATTGGCAAGAGTACATGAGCTATTGACGTATGGGATATACAATCCCACCAGGAGAGGCAAAGTTTCCCAAACCTCAAAATGCCTATAAATACACCCCTCACTACACCCACAATTCAGTTTTACAAACTTTGCCTCCTATGGAGGTGGTGAAGTAAGTTTGTGCTAAGATTTCTACGTTGACATGCGCTTCTCGGCATTTTGAAGCCCGATTCCTCTAAGAGTACAGCGAATGTCAGAGGGACGTAGAGAGTATTACCTATTGAATGCAATGATTTTCCTAATGGGGGTCTTTTTCATGGGTTCTCTGTTATCGGTCGTAGAGATTCATCTCCTACCTCCCTTTTCAGATCGACGATATACTCTCATATACCATTACCTCTACTGATAACTGTTTCAGTACTGGTTTGGCTATCTGCTATATGTGGATGGGTGTCTTTTGGTAAGTATGTTTTTATTTCTTAAGACACCTCAGCTATGGTTTGGCACTTTATGCATTAATATAAAGTTCTAAATATATGTATTGTACTTATATTTGCCATGAGTCAGGTTCATGTATTTCCTTTTGCAGATTGTCAGTTTCATATTTGGGAAAGTTAATATTGAGAAATATTTTTCTTACGTGGGGTTTAGTCTTTTTTTCAATTGACTACTTGTTCAAATTGCGGGCTGTCTTAGGCTCGCGGGTGCGCTTATTGCTACTCTTTATTGCGTCATTCTTGGCACAAAATTTTTTTGGGGCGTCAAAGGCACGTCCGTTGACACAAGTTCGTCATTTCTGGATTCATACTTGACGCAGGGGTTCACACAGGGTTGCGTCTTGCCTTTTGCTATGTCAGAGCGCTATGCTATTTGCTTTTTTTGCCATTCCTGAAACTGTCATATAAGGAAATTGATAATTTTGCTTTATATGTTGTTTTTTCTTTTACATTTTGCAAGATGTCTCAATCTGATCCTGCCTCAGAAGTATCTGCTGGAACTTAGCTTTGGTAGAACCGATGTCAGGCAGCAAAGTGCATTTGTTGTAAAATTGTGGAGATTATATCTCCAAATGTCATTTGTAATAGTTGTCATGATAAACTTTTACATGCAGATAGAGTTTCCATCTGTAATAGTAAATTGCCGGTTGCAGTTCCCTCAACTTCTAATGTACATGATACACCTGAATTTTAAAGAATTTGTTACTGATTCTATTCAGAAGGCTTTGTCTGCATTTCCACCTTCTAATAAGCATAAGAGGTCTTTTAAAACTTCTGAAAAAGTTGATGAAATTTCAAATAACAGACAGCATAATTAATTATCCACCTCTGATGAGGATCTATCTGATTCAGAAGATCCTTCCTCAGATATTGACACTGACAAATCTACTTATTTATTTAAAATAGAGTATATGCCTTCTTTGTTAAAAGGAAGTGTTATTTACTTTGGATATTGCGGAAGCTAGTCCTCTTGATATTAAAACCAGTAAACATTTAAATGCTGTTTTTAAACCTACTGTGGTTACTCCAGAGGTTTTTCCTATTCCTGATGCTATTTCTAACATGATTTCTAAGGAATGGAATAAGACAGGTACTCCTTTTAATCCTTCTGCAAGGTTTAAAAAATTGTATCCTTTACCAGCAATTGCAATAGAGTTTTGGGAAAAGATCCCCAAAGTTGATGGGGTTATTTCTACTCTTGCTAAACTGACCACTATTCCTATGGAAGATAGTACTTCCTTTAAAGATCCTTTAGATAGGAAGATTGAATCTTATCTAAGGAAAGCCTATTTATATTCAGGTCATCTTCTTAGGCCTGCAATTACTTTGGATGATGTTGCAGCTGCTTCAACTTTTTGGTTGGAGAATTTAGCGCAACAAGAATTGGATTCTGACATATCTAGCATTGTTCGCTTACTGTTCTATTATTTCAACTGTTACTGGGGGGAAAGGAGTTTTTTGCCTCAGGATAAAAAACCTAAGGGTAAATCTAAGGCTTCTAATAGTTTTCGTTCCTTTCGTCAAAATAAGGAACACAAACCTAATCCTTTCCCCAAGGAATCTGTTTCCAATTGGAAGCCTTCTTCAAATTGGAATAAATCCAAGCCTTTTAAGAAACCAAAGTCAGCCCTAAGTCCGCATGAAGGTGCGGCCCTCATTCCAGCTCAGCTGGTAGGGGGCAGATTAAGGTTTTTCAAGGATGTTTGGATAAATTCTGTCCAAAATCAATGGATTCAGAGCATTGTCTCTCAGGGGTACCGAATTGGATTCAGAGTAAGGCCTCCTGTGAGGAGATTTATTCTCTCACGCATCCCAGTAAATCCAGTAAAAGCTCAGGCTTTCCTGAAGTGTGTTTTCAGATCTGGAGTTTTCAGGGGTAATCATGCCGGTTCCTTTTCAGGAACAAGGCCTGGGGTTTTATTCAAATCTATTTATTGTCCCAAAGAAAATTAAAATTCATTCAGACCAGTTCTGGATCTAAAAAGTTTGAAGATGGTGACTATAAGGACTATTCTGCCTTTTGTTCAGCAAGGACATTATATGTCTACAATAGACTTGCAGGATGCTTACCTTCATATTCCGATTCATCCAGAACAGTATCGGTTCCTGAGATTCTCTTTTCTAGACAAGCATTACCAATTTGTTGCTCTTCCATTTGGCCTAGCAACAGATTCAAAGGTTCTGGGTGTCCTACTCTCTGTAATCAGAAAACAGGGTATTGCGGTGTTTCCTTATTTGGACGATATCTTGGTACTAGCTCAGTCTTTACGTTCTGCAGAATCTCACACAAATCAGCTTGTGTTGTTTCTTCGAAAACATGGTTGGAGGATCAATTTTCCAACAAGTTTTTTGATTCCTCAGACATGGGTCACCTTTTTAGGTTTCCAGATAGATTCAGTGTCCATGACTCTGTCTCTAACAGACAAGAGATGTTTGAAATTGGTTGCAGCATGTCGGCGCCTTCAGTCTCAGTCATTCCATTCCGTGGCTATGTGCATGGAAGTTTTAGGCCTCATGACTGCAGCATCGGACACAATTCCTTTTCCTCGTTTTCACATGTGACCTCTCCAGCTTTGCATGCTGAATCAATGGTGCCGGGATTATACAAAGATATCACAATTAATATCCTTAAATCCCAATATTCGACACTCTGACGTGGTGGTTAAATCACAACAGATGCGAGTCTTTCAGGTTGGGGAGCTGTCTGGGGATCTCTGACAGCACAAGGAGTTTGGAAATCTCAAGAGGCAAGATTACCAATCAATATTTTAGAACTCTGTGCAATTCTCAGAGCTCTTCAGTTTTGGCCTCTATTGAAGAGAGAACCGTTCATTTGTTTTCAGACAGACAATATCACAACGGTGGCATATGTCAATCATCAGGGTGGGACTCACAGTCCCCTAGCTATGAAAGAAGTATCTCAGATACTTGTTTGGGTGGAATCCAGCTCTTGTCTAATTTCTGCTGTTCATATCCCAGGTGTAGACATTTGGGAGGCGGATTATCTCAGCCGTCAGACTTTACATCCAGGGGAGTGGTCTCTCCATCCGGATGTGTTTTCTCAGATTGTTCAGATGTGGGGTCTTCCAGAAATAGATCTGATCACCTCTCATCTAAACAAGAAACTTCCCAGATACCTGTCCAGGTCCAGGGATTCTCAGGCGGAAGCAGTGGATGCGCTGACACGTCCTTGGTGTTATGAACCTGCTTATATCTTCCCGCCTCTATTTCTTCTTCCGAGAGTGATCTTCAAGATCATCATGGAACAATCGTTTGTGTTGCTGGTGGCTCCAGCATGGCCCCACAGGTTTTGTTATACAGATCTTGTTCGGATGTCCAGTTGCCAACCTTGGCCACTTCCGTTAGGGCTGGACCTACTGTCTCATGGTCCCTTTTTCCATCAGGATCTCAAATCATTAAATTTGAAGGTATGGAAATTGAACGCTTAGTATTAAGTCATAGAGGTTTCTCTGACTCGGTAATTAATACTATGTTACCAGCTTGTAAATCTGTCTCTAGGAAGATTTATTATCGAGTTTGGAAGATTTACATTTCATGGTGTTCTTCTCATAAATTCTCTTGGCATTCTTTTAGAATTCCTAGAATTTTACAGTTTCTCCAGGATGGTTTGGATAAGGGTTTGTCTGCAAGTTCCTTGAAGGGACAAATCTCTGCTCTTTCTGTTTTAGTTCACAAAAAGATTGCTAAACTTCCTGATATTCACTGTTTTGTACAGGCTTTAGTTCGTATTAAGCCCGTCATTAAATCAATTTCTCCTCCTTGGACTCTTAATTTGGTTTTGAAGGTGTTACAGGCTCTTCCCTTTGAGCCTATGCGTTCTTTGCACATTAAACTACTTTCTTGGAAAGTATTGTTCCTTTTGGCCATCTCTTCTTCTAGAAGAGTGTCTGAGCTATCTGCTTTCTTATGAATCTCCTTTTCTGATTTTTCATCAGGATAAGGCGGTTTTGCGGACTTCATTTGAATTTTTACCTAAGGTTGTGAATTCTTACAACATTAGTAGAGAAATTGTTGTTCCTTCTTTGTGTCCTAATCCTAAGAATCCTATGGAAAGATCCTTACATTCTTTGGATGTGGTAAGAGCTTTGAAATATTATGTTGAAGCTACTAAAGATTTCAGAAAGACTTCTAGTCTATTTGTTATATTTTCTGGTCTTAGGAAAGGTCAGAAAGCCTATGCTATTTCCTTGGCCTCTTGGTTAAAGCTTTTAATTCTTCAAGCTTATTTTGAGTCGGGTCAAGCCCCGCTTCAGAAAATTACAGCTCATTCTACTAGAACAGTCTCCACTTCGTGGGCTTTTAAGAATGAAGCTTCAGTTGATCAGATTTGCATAGCAGCGACTTGTTCCTCTTTGCATACATTTACTAAATTATACCGTTTTGATGTATTTGCTTCTTCTGAAGCAGTTTTTGGTAGAAAAGTTCTTCAGGCAGCTGTTTCAGTCTGATTCTTCTGCTGATGTTTAAGTTTTTCTTTTCTTCATGAGAAGAACTTATATTTTGGGCTGTGGATTAATTTTTCAGCATTTGGCTGTTTATTTCTATCCCTCCCTCTCTAGTGACTCTTGCGTGGAGTTCCACATCTTGGGTATTTGATATCCCATACGTCCCTAGCTCATGGACTCTTGCCAATTACATGAAAGAAAACATAATTTATGTAAGAACTTAACTGATAAATTCATTTCTTTCATATTGGCAAGAGTCCATGAGGCCCACCCTTTTTATGGTGGTTATGATTTTTTTGTATAATGCACAATTATTCCAAATTTCTTTGATGCCTTTTACTCCTTTCTTTATCACCCCACTACTTGGCTATTCGTTAAACTGAATTGTGGGTGTGGTGAGGGGTGTATTTTATAGGCATTTTGAGGTTTGGGAAACTTTGCTCCTCTTGGTAGGATTGTATATCCCATACGTCACTAGATCATGGACTCTTGCCAATATGAAAGAAATGAATTTATCAGGTAAATTCTTTATATATATATATATATATATATATATATATATATATATATATATATATATATATATATATATATATATCTCTCTATATATCTATATATATATATATATATATATATATATCTATATATATATATATATATATATATATATATATATATCTATATCTCCGGAGACAGCACTCACTGGTCTTGACAATACTGAATTTATTCAGTGACGTTTCGGGGAATACACCCCTTCATCAGAAACCCGAAACGTCACTGAATAAATCCAGTATTGTCAAAACTAGTGAGTGCTGTCTCCTGATTTCCATATTCTACACCATATTCTAGCACCCTGGTATTTGGAACTAAAGTGTTAGTGAGAGTGCACCTGGTACATTGGTAACAATGTATGTGGAGTTTTACTGGGGAATCGCAAGCGGGGAACTTGCCTAGATGTGCTAATTTTCTATGCAAAAATTTATATTGATTTGTCTTTTGAGACATGGAGGATTTTTATCTCCCCCATAATTTTAATGAAAATATATATATTATATTATATTATATTATTATAATAATTTTTATTATTATATTTGTATTATACTATATTGTTTTTAGGTTCCAAAAGAGAAACGCATCACAAGCATAAGTTCATTGTATCACAAGGTTTATGCATAAAAGTAAATTCAATGCTTGACAGCACAGCTCATGTCAATATAGACAAGAGTGATCACAAGTTTAACATGTAAATAACCAACTGCAGTAACCAATTCCTATTAATAGTGGCTCACTATAAATCAACCCTCCTGTAGCAGCAAGAGGCCACTCTTAAACCTCACATTTGTGATGTGCAATGTTTCGCAGGAGAATTTGATAGACGACTTTTGGACTTCTTATACAATGAGCTCAGAGGTATCAAACATCAATATCATGAAAATTCAAGTCTTTTAGCACAATGTTAACTTAGTGATATATTTTACACTAAATATGCTTAAATTTGTTTTGCCTTTTCTGAAAAGGGGTTTTGCCTGTGACTAAACATTCAATGTGCATTCATTTTGGTTCTATGTCTAAAATATTCTTTAGTTTCTTTGTCAGATGTATTCTTATGCAACTCCTAGATCTTGGAACCCAATGCTGATTTAGTATCATACATTCACCTTTTACTTGAAGTGATCTGAAACCTTTAAAATCATTGTTGTCTTAATGAAACTCCATGAAAAGTTTGTCCAGAAGTAGTGGGTTTTTTTTGGTGGTGTTTGGTTATGCCTCAGTAGGAAAAAAAAAAACATTAAGCCCATGTGCAGATTTTTTTTTTTGTTGTTGTTGTTTTAATTTCATTTCCAGGTGAAAATAATTGTATATTAAATTTACAAAATGGATTTTGGTTTTATATTATTTTTGACATTTTTAGTTATCTTGTAATTCTAATTTTGATGAGGTTTTTTTTAAAAAACAAAACAAAATATTTTATTGAGGTAAAATACAAAACAATACTTGTATGAGACTGTGCAGTCAAGGGTACATAGTCCAGTTTCACAAAATAAATAGATAGTTACAGGGGAATTAAATCAGTAAATACCATACAAACTAGTAACCTCAATTTCTTTGTTCACAATAGGCTTCGTAAATGTAAAGTAAATGAGTTCAACAATACAGGCCCTATCGGCCTTAGTCATTATCTAGTTAACTTGTGTATGACAAATATCGATAATGGCAACCATAGCATACAACATATAATGTCTTCCTTATCTGTCCATCACATCCTTTTACTGGGCCATGAGGTAGGTAGTGGAATTTCAGGGCCCCTAAGGAGCCTCTACTTGGCAATTATCCTGGTTGATTTTTGTCTGCTTTATCAGGTGGGGGGAGGGGGAAAGGGGAGCACAGGGTAGGGGCAGAATTTGTATCACAAGGTAGGAGGCAGATTTTGGGGGAATGTCAGTGACAAAAGTAGTTGGTGGGGAGCTGGAAGTTTTAGAGTGTGAATTTCCTCCGGAAGGATTCCCAGGGTTCCCAGATTAAGCAGAACAGGTCAATTTGTTTTTTAGATCTGTAAACTCCTTCCTCCATTGCCTGAAGAAAGTTTAGTTTGTCCACTACGCCTCTCCACTTGGGGGGGGGGAGTTGTTTCTTCCAGTTTCTGGCTATCATTAATTTTTCATAGATCATGATGTATATCATTAAGGCCTGTTGTGCTTGGGGATTGAAGCAATATCTAGGTGTAAGAGGGCTGTGCCAGGCAGAGTCGGAGAGGGTATACCAAGGCCAACACATAGTTTCTTGGTTTGTGCCCAGAAGGGTCTCAGTCGTGGGCAAGTCATGACATGGAGAGGGGTCCCAATCTCGTTGCAATCCCTCCAACAGAAGGATACATTTCTTTCATGTAATTAACAAGAGTCCATGAGCTAGTGACGTATGGGATATACATTCCTACCAGGAGGGGCAAAGTTTCCCAAACCTTAAAATGCCTATAAATACACCCCTCACCACACCCACAAATCAGTTTTACAAACTTTGCCTCCAAGGGAGGTGGTGAAGTAAGTTTGTGCTAGATTCTACGTTGATATGCGCTCCGCAGCAAGTTGGAGCCCGGTTTTCCTCTCAGCGTGCAGTGAATGTCAGAGGGATGTGAAGAGAGTATTGCCTATTGAATGCAGTGATCTCCTTCTACGGGGTCTATTTCATAAGGTTCTCTGTTATCGGTCGTAGAGATTCATCTCTTACCTCCCTTTTCAGATCGACGATATACTCTTATATTTACCATTACCTCTACTGATTCTCGTTTCAGTACTGGTTTGGCTTTCTACAAACATGTAGATGAGTGTCCTGGGGTAAGTAAGTCTTATTTTTTGTGACACTCTAAGCTATGGTTGGGCACTTTATTTATAAAGTTCTAAATATATGTATTCAAACATTTATTTGCCTTGACTCAGAATGTTCAACTTTCCTTATTTTCAGACAGTCAGTTTCATATTTGGGATTATGCATTGAATTATCATATTTTTCTTACCTCAAAAATTTGACTTTTTTCCCTGTGGGCTGTTAGGCTCGCGGGGGCTGAAAATGCTTCATTTCATTGCGTCATTATTGGTGCGGACTTTTTTGGCGCAAAAATTCTTTTCCGTTTCCGGCGTCATACGTGTCGCCGGAAATTACGTCATTTTTTTGACGTTATTTTGCGCCAAAGATGTCGGCGTTCCGGATGTGGCGTCATTTTTGGCGCCAAAAGCATTTAGGCGCCAAATAATGTGGGCGTCTTATTTGGCGCTAAAAAATATGGGCGTCGCTTTTGTCTCCACATTATTTCAGTCTCATTTTTCATTTGCTTCTGGTTGCTAGAAGCTTGATATTTGGCATTCTTTCCCATTCCTGAAACTGTCTTATAAGGAATTTGATCTATTTTGCTTTATATGTTGTTTTTTCTCTTACATATTGCAAGATGTCTCACGTTGCATCTGAGCCAGAAGATACTACAGGAAAATCACTGCCTGCTGGATCTACCAAAGCTAAGTGTATCTGCTGTAAATTTTTGGTAGCTATTCCTCCAGCTGTTGTTTGTAATAATTGTCATGACAAACTTGTTAAAGCAGATAATATTTCCTTTAGTAATGTACCATTGCCTGTTGCAGTTCCCTCAACATCTAAGGTGCAGAATGTTCCTGATAACATAAGAGATTTTGTTTCTGAATCCATAAAGAAGGCTTTGTCTGTTATTTCTCCTTCTAGTAAACGTAAAAAGTCTTTTAAATCTTCTCTCTCTACAGATGAATTTTTAAATGAACACCATCATTCTGATTCTTTGGACTCTTCTGATTCAGAGGATTCTATCTCAGAGATTGATGCTGATAAATCTTCATATTTATTTAAGATGGAATTTATTCGCTCTTTACTTAAAGAAGTACTAATTGCTTTAGAAATAGAGGATTCTAGTCCTCTTGATACTAATTCTATACGTTTGGATAAGGTTTTTAAAGCTCCTGCGGTTATTCCAGAAGTTTTTCCTGTTCCTAATGCTATTTCTGCAGTGATTTCCAAAGAATGGGATAAATTGGGTAATTCATTTACTCCTTCTAAACGTTTTAAGCAATTATATCCTGTTCCGCCTGACAGGTTAGAATTTTGGGACAAAATCCCTAAAGTTGATGGGGCTATTTCTACCCTTGCTAAACGTACTACCATTCCTACGTCAGATGGTACCTCGTTTAAGGATCCTTTAGATAGAAAAATTGAATCCTTTCTAAGAAAAGCTTATCTGTGTTCAGGTAATCTTCTTAGACCTGCTATATCATTGGCTGATGTTGCTGCAGCTTCAACTTTTTGGTTGGAAACCCTAGCGCAACAAGTAGCAAATCGTGATTCTCATGATATTATTATTCTTCTTCAGCATGCTAATAATTTTATCTGTGATGCCATTTTTGATATTATTAGAGTTGATGTTAGGTTTATGTCTCTAGCTATCTTAGCCAGAAGAGCTTTATGGCTTAAGACTTGGAATGCTGATATGGCTTCTAAATCAACTCTACTTTCCATTTCTTTCCAGGGAAACAAATTATTTGGTTCTCAGTTGGATTCTATTATTTCAACTGTTACTGGTGGGAAAGGAACTTTTTTACCACAGGATAAAAAATCTAAAGGTAAAAACAGGGCTAACAATCGTTTTCGTTCCTTTCGTTTCAACAAAGAACAAAAGCCTGATCCTTCGTCCTCAGGAGCAGTTTCAGTTTGGAAACCATCTCCAGTCTGGAATAAATCCAAGCCTGCTAGAAAGGCAAAGCCTGCTTCTAAGTTCACATGAAGGTACGGCCCTCATTCCAGTTCAGCTGGTAGGGGGCAGGTTACGTTTTTTCAAAGAAATTTGGATCAATTCTGTTCACAATCTTTGGATTCAGAGCATTGTTTCAGAAGGGTACAGAATTGGTTTCAAGATGAGACCTCCTGCAAAGAGATTTTTTCTTTCCCGTGTCCCAGTAAATCCAGTGAAAGCTCAAGCATTTCTGAATTGTGTTTCAGATCTAGAGTTGGCTGGAGTAATTATGCCAGTTCCAGTTCCGGAACAGGGGATGGGGTTTTATTCAAATCTCTTCATTGTACCAAAGAAGGAGAATTCCTTCAGACCAGTTCTGGATCTAAAATTATTGAATCGTTATGTAAGGATACCAACGTTCAAGATGGTAACTGTAAGGACTATTTTGCCTTTTGTTCAGCAAGGGAATTATATGTCCACAATAGATTTACAGGATGCATATCTGCATATTCCGATTCATCCAGATCATTTTCAGTTCCTGAGATTCTCTTTTCTAGACAAGCATTACCAATTTGTGGCTCTACCGTTTGGCCTTGCTACAGCTCCAAGAATTTTCACAAAGATTCTCGGTGCCCTTCTGTCTGTAATCAGAGAACAGGGTATTGTGGTATTTCCTTATTTGGACGTTATCTTGGTACTTGCTCAGTCTTTACATTTAGCAGAGTCTCATACGAATCGACTTGTGTTGTTTCTTCAAGATCATGGTTGGAGGATCAATTTACCAAAAAGTTCTTTGATTCCTCAAACAAGGGTAACCTTTCTGGGTTTCCAGATAGATTCAGTATCCATGACTCTGTCTTTAACAGACAAGAGACGTCTAAAATTGATTACAGCTTGTCGAAACCTTCAGTCACAATCATTCCCTTCGGTAGCCTTATGCATGGAAATTCTAGGTCTTATGACTGCTGCATCGGACGCGATCCCCTTTGCTCGTTTTCACATGCGACCTCTTCAGCTCTGTATGCTGAACCAATGGTGCAGGGATTACACGAAGATATCTCAATTAATATCTTTAAAACCGATTGTTCGACACTCTCTAACGTGGTGGACAGATCACCATCGTTTAATTCAGGGGGCTTCTTTTGTTCTTCCGACCTGGACTGTAATTTCAACAGATGCAAGTCTTACAGGTTGGGGAGCTGTGTGGGGATCTCTGACGGCACAGGGAGTTTGGGAATCTCAGGAGGTGAGATTACCGATCAATATTTTGGAACTCCGTGCAATTTTCAGAGCTCTTCAGTTTTGGCCTCTTCTGAAGAGAGAATCGTTCATTTGTTTTCAGACAGACAATGTCACAACTGTGGCATACATCAATCATCAAGGAGGGACTCACAGTCCTCTGGCTATGAAAGAAGTATCTCGAATTCTGGTTTGGGCGGAATCCAGCTCCTGTCTAATCTCTGCGGTTCATATCCCAGGTATAGACAATTGGGAAGCGGATTATCTCAGTCGCCAAACGTTGCATCCGGGCGAATGGTCTCTTCACCCAGAGGTATTTCTTCAGATTGTTCAAATGTGGGGACTTCCAGAGATAGATCTGATGGCCTCTCATCTAAACAAGAAACTTCCCAGGTATCTGTCCAGATCCCGGGATCCTCAGGCGGAGGCAGTGGATGCATTATCACTTCCTTGGAAGTATCATCCTGCCTATATCTTTCCGCCTCTAGTTCTTCTTCCAAGAATAATCTCCAAGATTCTGAGGGAATGCTCGTTTGTTCTGCTAATAGCTCCGGCATGGCCTCACAGGTTTTGGTATGCGGATCTTGTCCGGATGGCATCTTGCCAACCATGGACTCTTCCGTTAAGACCAGACCTTCTGTCGCAAGGTCCTTTTTTCCATCCGGATCTGAAATCCTTAAACTTAAAGGTATGGAGATTGAACGCTTGATTCTTAGTCAAAGAGGTTTCTCTGACTCTGTGATTGATACTATGTTACAGGCTCGTAAATCTGTATCTAGAGAGATATATTATAGAGTCTGGAAGACTTATATTTCTTGGTGTCTTACTCATCATTTTTCTTGGTATTCTTTTAGAATTCCGAGAATATTACAATTTCTTCAGGATGGTTTAGATAAGGGTTTGTCCGCAAGTTCCTTGAAAGGACAAATCTCTGCTCTTTCTGTTCTTTTTCACAGAAAGATTGCTATTCTTCTTGATATTCATTGTTTTGTACAAGCTTTGGTTCGTATAAAACCTGTCATTAAGTCAATTTCTCCTCCATGGAGTTTGAATTTGGTTCTGGGAGCTCTTCAAGCTCCTCCGTTTGAACCTATGCATTCATTGGACATTAAATTGCTTTCTTGGAAAGTTTTGTTCCTTTTGGCCATCTCTTCTGCCAGAAGAGTTTCTGAATTATCTGCTCTTTCTTGTGAGTCTCCTTTTCTGATTTTTCATCAGGATAAGGCGGTGTTGCGAACTTCTTTTGAATTTTTACCTAAGGTTGTGAATTCCAACAACATTAGTAGAGAAATCGTGGTTCCTTCATTATGTCCTAATCCTAAGAATTCTAAGGAGAAATCGTTACATTCTTTGGATGTTGTTAGAGCTTTGAAATATTATGTTGAAGCTACTAAATCTTTCCGAAAGACTTCTAGCCTATTTGTCATCTTTTCTGGTTCTAGAAAAGGCCAGAAAGCTTCTGCCATTTCTTTGGCATCCTGGTTGAAATCTTTAATTCATCTTGCCTATGTTGAGTCGGGTAAAACTCCGCCTCAGAGGATTACAGCTCATTCTACTAGGTCAGTTTCTACTTCCTGGGCGTTTAGGAATGAAGCTTCAGTTGATCAGATTTGCAAAGCAGCGACTTGGTCCTCTTTGCATACTTTTACTAAATTCTACCATTTTGATGTATTCTCTTCTTCTGAAGCAGTTTTTGGTAGAAAGGTACTTCAGGCAGTGGTTTCGGTTTGAATCTTCTGCTTATGTTTTTCATTAAACTTTATTTTGGGTGTGGATTATTTTCAGCAGGAATTGGCTGTCTTTATTTTATCCCTCCCTCTCTAGTGACTCTTGTGTGGAAAGATCCACATCTTGGGTATTCATTATCCCATACATCACTAGCTCATGGACTCTTGTTAATTACATGAAAGAAAACATAATTTATGTAAGAACTTACCTGATAAATTCATTTCTTTCATATTAACAAGAGTCCATGAGGCCCACCCTTTTTTGTGGTGGTTATGATTTTTTTTTTGTATAAAGCACAATTATTCCAATTCCTTATTTTATATGCTTCGCACTTTTTTCTTATCACCCCACTTCTTGGCTATTCGTTAAACTGATTTGTGGGTGTGGTGAGGGGTGTATTTATAGGCATTTTAAGGTTTGGGAAACTTTGCCCCTCCTGGTAGGAATGTATATCCCATACGTCACTAGCTCATGGACTCTTGTTAATATGAAAGAAATGAATTTATCAGGTAAGTTCTTACATAAATTATGTTTTTCTGGAGTTTAGCGGGTACTAGGTGCCACCTAGTCAGCAGCTTATAAAACAATTCATACATAGTAATACAATGCAAGGAATGTTTAGTTGCCTGAATTGCCTGGGACCACTGGTCATGGGTATACTCCTGCCTCCCAAGCAAGCACGTGGGTAGTTTTTAGGGTTAGTGAGTCCTGTATAAGGCATTCATAGTGGGTTGATAGCGACTTAAACCACTGCAGACCCGCCAACCATCTGGACTCCCAAATAGTTGGCTTCCTAAGGCTTTCCCCCAGGAAACCCCAGGCCTTCATTAGGGATCGTAGTCTGAGGAATTCAAATGACAACTTGGGGGATCTCTATTTTAGCCATTAGGTCGTTAAGGTAAAGTAGTTTACCCTCTATGTAAAGGTCTGAAGTCAGTCTTAGTGAGGTCTGATTCCAAGTTGAATTGTGAGTGTTAGTCATTCCCAGCAAGAGGCCGTGTATAGAGTGGGGTGGGGAGTAATTGAGGGGCTGTGTCTGAGTTTAAACCAGAGGCTTTGGCATTCTCTAACTAGATGGTTGGAGATGGTCGGTTTATCGAAGCAGTGAGGGGGATCCAGAGGAGGTCTCCCAGCGATATATAGGCTGGGAGAGAGGCCTGTTCAAGGTCACGCCATCTAGCAGGTGGGAGGTTATCTTCCCCAAGCCGATACATGAGAGATCATGGCTGCGTCATGGTAGAGTCTTATATTTGGTAGGCCGCCTATACCACCTCTTTTTCCAGTGGGACTTGAAGGATATGTGCTGCTACTCTAGGTCTTTTCCCACTCCAAATGTACATATTAAACATCGTCTGGAATTAACTAAGTATAGAAATCGGAACCGGGATGGGGAGGCACCTAAAAAAGTAAATCAGCCTGGGGAGGGCCATCATCTTGACTACCACCACTCTGCCTAACCAGGAAATCTCCTCATAGCATTTAGACCTCAGACTGCTGTCAGTTAGTTTCAATAGGGGATAATAGTTATCAGAAAGTGTAACGGTCTTATCATGGGATAGAAAGACTCCCAAGTGTCTTATGCCTCTATTTGACCATTTGAATGGGAAAAGTTTACGGAGTCTATCCTGGTCTCTTTGTAGTATACCAATGGCATATACCTATGTTTTTCCAACATTTTATTTTGCAGTTCGAGAGGGCACCAAAGTTTTCCAAGAGAGTCAGAAGTCTTGGGAGGGATTTGTAGGGGTCCGTCAGAAATACAGTCAGATCGAAAAGAGCCAGCAATTTGTTCAGTATTGTGAAGTATTAGACCCTGTATGTCTCTGTCTCTCCGTATGGCTGCGGCTAACGGTTCTATACTTTTTTGATATTTTTTTTTTTTTATAAATATACCGGTTTAGGAACTTTAGTTACTGGTCAAGACTTATAGTGAGCCAAGTGGTATTTATGCTCCATAAAGGGCTAGATTCCAAGTTGAGTGCAAATATCGCTTTCGCAGAAGCAATATTTTTACGCTCAACTTAGTAATACCAGCGCATGCAAATGTGTGCTGGTATTAAAAGTGAGGTGCAATGCGAACTCAACCTTGCATTTGCATTGCACTCACGAGTGTGTGCTTCCCTAGGCTCCAATGGCCACATGAAAACTAGCACAGTGAAGGGGTAAGTCATGCGATGGGCAGCAGATTATAAATATGTGTATGTTATGAATATATATATATATATATATATATATATATATATATATATATATATATATATAAATATATATATATATATAAATATATATATATATATAAATATATATATATATATATATATATATATATATATATATATATATATATATATAAATATAAATTTGGTACAGCAGTTGGGGGACATTTAAAAAAACAAACAAAAAAACCCCAGAGGTCTGACCATTGTACTAAAACTAAATGTTAACACATATTTAAAAAAAATATATCTACATATTTTCAGGCTAATCTTTGCTTTGAATTTATCATCATATCTAGCATTTATTTACTGTTTAATATCTCTCTAAACACTAACCCTGCTTTTTAACCTTCCTTCCTCTCCCTCCTAAAAACGATGACTGGAAGGCCCTGATATTCAAAAGATTCTCCAGTTTGGAGATTAATCGCATTTCAGACTTCACAGTGGCTGAACTCGCTGAATATTCAAAAGAAGAAGGGCGTAACTCTTCAGCATTGCGAGATCTCTTATTTCTATATGTGAAGGAGAGACAAGCCCAATGAAATAGAGTGCTGCATGATATGAGAGATTTGTTACTTACATTTTGTATTTTAATTGTAATCTAGCAGTGATTATACAAATTCTGATGTTTTGAAAGTTTGTTACTTTAACAAATTAGGTTCATACTTTGTACATTTCTGTGTGTGTGTGCATACATGCTACATTGAATTTGCGGTATTGAAAACTAAAACTAACAGCTTCAGAAAGTGGGAGGGACAGGGCAGGTGAGATTCTATAAGCATTTTAAATAAGCTGGTCTCTTTGATTTGTCTCGCCAGCTGTATGCAGGTGAAGTTTGCTCAAAATTCTCAATACACTTATTTTAATGAACAGAAAAGTAATAAATACTAAAATATGGACAAAGAAAGTCAAATTGTAGTGAAAACATTAAGTTTATTTTGGAATTGATGCAAACCAAGTCTTTTTATATCGGCCCCAGGGGTTCTTCATTTACCTTATCTCTCCCATGTGAAATTTTGTATCCCAGAGAGCTTCATTACTTCTATAGAAGTCATCTCTCATCTCTATGGGGTTTCCAGGTTCCTCTTCATTTCTTAGAAAATTCAGTGAATTCTGCCTCTGAAGTCTGCTCTATAATAACAATTTGTAAATTCCCAATCCTAAATACACAGCTGTATACAAAATAGAAAGTGCAAAGTTTAAATGTAATAAAATGTAATCGGAAGTGTAAAGTGATATAAAATAGAAAGCACTAAGTATAAATGCAGCAGAATTCTCATGTCATGCAATGCTATATTGCTCTCGGCTTGTCTCTCCTGCACATACAGAAATGCAGGGAACATCCCTTGTAAAAGTAAAACAAAATTTGCCTTTTTTTTTTTTTTTTAAATTTCACTAAGAATCTCGCAGGATCATTTTAGATCATCTCACCTGAGCGGAGAGGTTTTGAATATCAGGGCCTCAGAGTGTAAAGGGTATGTGTGCAGAAAGAAGTACATCGCTGGAATTGAATTTTTCTCTTTTTCTTCTGCTAACTGGCTTATAGAAATAAGAAAGGAGGGGATAGCATTGCTAAATAGAGGACTGAAATTGCCCCAATAGAAGTAAGATATATTTGCTCAGAGAGCAGTCCTATTGATTTCTTTAGTAGCAGAACATTGAGATAGATATTAGTGTTTTTTTTCATATGGGGCATTAAAGAGACATGAAACCCAACCAACCCCCCCCCCAACACACACTAATTCAGCATACAACATACAGTTTAAAACACATTTCCAATTTACTTAATCTAATTTTGCTTCTTTATTTTGGTATCCTTTTGCTAAAAAAGCAGCAATACACTACTGTGAGCTAACTGAACACAACTAGTGAGCCAATGACAAGAGGCATTTAAGTGCATTGCTGCTCCTGAGTCTACCTAGGCACATTTTCAACAAAAGATACAGAGAGAAAAAGCAAACTAGATAATAACTGTAAATTGGAAAGTAGTCTAGAATATTCCTTATAAACCTTTAATTTTGACTTATTTACCCTTTAAATGTATTTACATTTTATAGCTTCAATGAGTACTATTTTTGACAATGGTTACCTGGGAAGTATTAATTTTTATGCGTAAATTTATTTTTTGTGTGTGGAATTTTTAAATAACTTTGTAGAAGACTTTAAATTTAATACACATCTGTGGTACAGAACAAACCATTTGTTTCAGTTGAACAATAAAGGCCTTAAAGGGACACTGAACCCAAATTTTTTCTTTTGTGATTCGGATAGAGCATAACATTTTAAGCAACTTTCTAATTTACTCCTATTATCAAATTTTCTTCATTCTCTTGGTATCTTTATTTGAAATGCAAGAATGTTTAGATGTCGGCCAATTTTTGGTGAACAACTTGGGTTGTTCTTGCTGATTGGTGGATAAATTCATCCACCAATAAAAAAGTGCTGTCCAGAGTACTCAACCAAAAAAAAGCTTAGATGCATTCTTTTTCAAATAAAGATAGCAAGAGAATGAAGAAAAATTGATAATAGGAGTAAATTAGAAAGTTGCTTAAAATTGCATGCTCTTTCTGAATCGAGAGAAAAAATTTGGGTTCAGCGTCCATTAAAGCCAATTCTAGAAGTAGCAAGATGGCCGTTCATGCATATTAGATTAGATGTAAACTCTGATTAACCCCTTAATGACCACAGCACTTTTCCATTTTTTTTGTCCGTTTGGGACCAAGGCTACTTTTACATTTCTGTAGTGTTTGTGTTTAGCTGTACTTTTCCTCTTACTCATTTACTGTACCCACACATATTATATACCGTTTTTCTCGCCATTAAATGGACTTTCTAAAAATACCATTATTTTCATCATATTATAAAATATGAGGAAAAAATGGAAAAAAACACACTTTTTCTAACTTTGACCCCAAAATCTGTTACACATCTACAACCACCAAAAAACACCCATGCTAAATAGTTTCTAAATTTTGTCCTGAGTTTAGAAATACCCAATGTTTACATCTTCTTTGCTTTTTTTGTAAGTTATAGGGCCATAAATACAAATAGCACTTTGCTATTTCCAAACCATTATTTTTCAAAATTAGCGCTAGTTACATTGGAACACTGATATCTTTCAGGAATCTCTGAATATCCATTGACATGTATATATTTTTATTTAGAAGACATCCCAAAGTATTGATCTAGGCCCATTTTGGTATATTTCATGCCACTATTTCACCGCCAAATGCGATTAAATACAAAAAAAATTTCACTAATTTTTTCACAAACGTTTGGTTTCTCACTGAAATTATTTACAAACAGCTTGTGCAATTATGGCTTAAATTATTGTAAATTATTCTCTGGGATCCCCTTTGTTCATAAATAGCAGACATATATGGGTTTGGCGTTGCTTTTTGGTAATTAGAAGGCTGCTAAATGCCACTGCGCACTACACGTGTATTATGCCCAGCAGTGAAGGGGTTAATTAGGGAGCATGTAGGGAGCTTTTAGGGGTAATTTTAGCTTTAGTGTAGTAGACAACCCAAAGTATTGATCTAGGCCAATTTTGGTATATTTCATGCCACCATTTCACCTCCAAATGCGATCAAATAAAAAAAAAACGTTAAATTTTTCACAATTTTAGGTTTCTCACTGAAATCATTTACAAACAGCTTGTGCAATTATGGCACAAATGGTTGTAAATGCTTCTCTGGGATCCCCTTTATTCAGAAATAGCAGACATATATGGCTTTGGCGTTGCTTTGTGGTAATAAGAAGTCCGCCAAATGCCGCTGCGCATCACACGTGTATTATGGCTTGCAGTGATGGGGTTAATTATGTAGCTTGTAGGGAGCTTGCAGGGTTAATTTTGGCTTTAGTGTAGAGCTCAGCCTCCCACATAAAACATCAGACTCCCTGATCCCTCCCAAACAGCTCTCTTCCCTCCCCCACCCCACAATTATCCCGCCATCTTAAGTACTGGCAGAAACTCTGCCAGTACTAAAATAAAAGCTATATTTGGGCTTTTTTGTGTGTGGCATATTTACATATGCTGCTGTGTAGGATCCCCCCTTAGCCCCCAACCTCACTGATCCCCCACCAAACAGCTTTCTAACCCTCCCCCTCTGCCTTAATGGGCTCCATCTTGGGTACTGGCAGCTGTCTGCCAGTACCCAGTTTAGTAACAAAAAGTATGTTTTTTTTTTTTTTTTTTTTTTTTGCCCTTTTCTGTAGTGTAGCTTTCCCCCCCACCCCTTCAGGAACCCTTAGATGATCATTATTATTTTTTTATATTTGTTTTTTTTAACACTTTTCTGTCTGTCCCGCCCCCGATCCCGCCCCCCTCCACTCGGCACATCGATGGCCGCCCACCCGCCTCCCAGACTTGCTCCCACCCACCAACGATACCGGCCACCGATGTCCGGTGCAGAGAGGGCCACAGAGTGGCTCTCTCTGCATCGGATGGCCAAGGGTGGTTATTGCAGGATGCCTCGATATCGAGGCATCACTGCAATAACCGGAAAGAAGCTGGAAGCGAGCAGGATCGCTTCCAGCTGCTTTCCAGACCAAGGACGTACGCCACACGTTCTCGGTCATTAACTGTATTTTTTTTGAGGACGTGTGGCGTACTTCCTTGGTCGTTAAGGGGTTAAAGCATTTCAAGGGACAGTCTAGTTAAAAATAAACTTTCATGATTCCGATAGAGAACGCAATTTTAAACAATTTTCCAATTTACTTTTAGCAACAATTTTGCTTTGTTCTCTTGGTATTCTTAGTTGAAAGCTAAACCTAGGACACTTCTTTTCGCAGGGCATTTTAACAGTTTTTCACCACTAGAGGGTGTTAGTTCATGTGTGTCATATAGATAACACTGTGCACATGGAGTTCAGGTGAGCCAGCTCTGATTGGCTAAAATGGATGTCTGTCAAATAAGGGGGCGGTTTGTAGAGGCTTAGATACAAGTTAATTACAGAGGTAAAAAGTGTATTTATTTAACTGTGTTGGTTGTGCAAAACTAGGGGATGGGTTAGAAAGGGATTATCTTTTTAAACAATAAAAATTCTAGTGTTGACTGTTCCTTTAAATGATGTATGCTCTAATGTTACACTGAGATGGGTATATGTAATTTTTAATGTATAAATAGGTATATTTAAACAGATTTTTCTGTTGGGTTACTTAAGTCGTTTGTACTACAGGATGCCAGTGCTGAAGACAGAGACTGTGAAATGTGTGTCCAAGAGCCTTTGTGTACAGTCTACATAACTGATGATTATTTATACAATGTTCCTGCTTGATCCGGAAGTTAGCTACTAAATACACAACTGTTGTATTTGCTGGCATACAATGCTAACATTTGTGAATAGAAAATCTACTCTTAAAATGTCACTTATCGACATCCTAGGTACAAGGTGTAAGTGTTCATGCTCTGGATGAGACCTCTATATATTATCCTGTAAGCCCCTTCTATCTAATGGTGTCACATAATGGGGAAACTCTCACACGCAGAGAAATAATAATATTGGAGGGGGCTTTGAGGAGTTCCTATCTACTCCCTTCATTTGCGCAGTTAGTTTCATGACCCTCTTGTTAAGTGGTGATTGGTTGGTTGGATTGTATCTTACTTGTCTGCGTCAACTGTTCTTTTTTTTTTTTTTTTTAAATAAAGTATTTTATTTGTTTTTCCAAAAAATAAATAAGTACAACAGCTGTATGACCAAAGCGTACTACATTTTCAGGTTCACATAAAAATGCAATTGTGGAGATATAATATAACAAATATAGTAACTACCGAGAGAAACAATATGCAAAGAGATCCCATCTCGCCCTCAATCTCCTAAAAGGGGTGTTTGGGACCGTCTGTACTTATTAAGAAATGAAGGGGATGAGGGAGATAAGGGAATAGGGGAAGGGGTTTTAAGGGGGATATTGGGGAACTGAGATATGAAAGGAGACCAGGCCTAAGGTGGGATTTTCAGACCGGGCAGAACAGATGTGGGACAACGGGCACTTCCTATAGGCAGGGTGAAAAAATATCTTAGGTCTCAAAGCTAGGGAGCCAAGAGGTGTCAAATCTACTCTTCCAATCTGTCCACACTAGTTCAAAGAAGACAATATCTGACCAGGTGGGGGGATGCGCTCTTTTCCATGATCTGGCTATATTAAGTTTGACTGCTGAAAAAAGGTATATACAGAGCAGGCCATAATGTCTGGGCAGTTTGCAAGTGCCTAAATGAAATAAGGCTGTCTCTGGGGTTCTAGAAAGGGAAATACCCATGTTTGCAAGTGTGGTGAAGCACCTATTCCAGATAGGTTTACGTTTGGGACAGCTCCACCATATGTCACCCATGCGTGAGCAGTCTATCCAGCAGATCGGAGAGGCCTTAGGGAAGATTGCGGCAAGCCGTGCTGGAACATAGTACCAGTGTGTGAGTTGTTTAATGTAGGTTTTGTAAATGGTGACACAGTGTAGTGCTTTTTTCATAAGTAGAATTGTACGTGCCATTCCTTGGTGGGTGCTGTAAAGTCTAACTTCTGTTCCCATTTATGAATGTATAGGGCTTTGTCTACTGGTGTCGCACCTTCCATAATAGTGTAATGTAGGGATAAAGGTTTACCTAACCGAAGCCCCTGCTGCCATCTATCTTCCCATATGGTAAGTTGGCGGGAGAATGAAGGCTTGAAGCCCCATCTGGACAGCTAATAACCCTGGTATATTCGAATTTCATGTATAGTGGACTGGGTGAGGAACTTTCGAGTTGGTTGAAAGTAACAAATGCTTCTCGAGGAGACGCGGACCAAAGGTCCGCAACCCTCATAATACCCAGCCTGGCCCAAGATGAGGCCAGCCATGGAAGTAATTGGAGATGGATGAGGGGCTACCTGAGTATAGTGTCGCAATTGTTCGCATGCGGCTAAGCATTCACAAATTAACAGGTTTACTACTGCGAGATTTCTCATACAGTGTGGAGGCATCCATATCAGGTCCCTCAGAGTTAAGTCATATGGCAAGGAGGCCTGTTCAATCGTCCTCAATTTACTATCGGAGTCTTTTTCCCCCCACTGGAAAATGTGCGTGAGCATGGCTGCATCTGCATATCTGGAAATTGATGGGGAGGCGACTCCCCCATGTATTCTGGGGTACTGCAGGAGTTTATGGGCAACTCTTCCCTGCCAGATGTACTTAGTGCATGCACTCTGAAACTGGATAAGGAGGGTTCTAGGTACCCTGATGGGCAAACATCTCAACACGTACGTTAACTTGGGGAGGTAGCTCATCTTTAGGGCGGCTATACGTCCCAACCATGAGATGCTTTTGTAGTTCCACTTCTGGTTTAGAGCATGAAGTTCGGCCAAAAGAGGTTTATAGTTATCGTCTATTATTTGGGAGAGTGAATTGGACAATTTGACTCCTAAATGGGAGATATAGGTATTGTTGGGTACAAATTTGTATTTATTGTGTAAGCTTTTAGAAATGTCCTCAGGGAAGCCATATGTGTATAATTTCGATTTATTGCGATTTAATTAGTAAAATGAAAGGGCGCTAAATGTCTCTAGCAAGGACAGGAGCCATGGGACCTCCTTCAGGTGTCTAGAGAAGAATATTGTGGTGTTATCGGCACAAAGGGCCACCTTGTGAACCGTACAGTGGAGTGTAACTCCTGCAATTTTCCTGTCTGCTCTAATGGCAGCAGCTAAGGGTTCAATAGTGAGCGCAAAGAGGATGGGGGAGAGGGCGGTTTGAGATGGAAAAGGGAGCGGAGGTAAACCCTAGTCCCCTGACCGAGGCCGTGGGAAGCAAATACAGGGCCCGCACTGCTTGTATGATCTGCGTCGGGAGCTGAAAGGTTTCCAAGACCTTCCACAGGTACTCCCATCGGACCCAGTCGAATGCTTTTTCAGCATAGAGGGAAAGCACAGCAAGCGGCTTATTGAGCCTCTACAAGAATGTTGAGTAACCTCCTGGTGTTGTCTGGACCTTCCCTCCCAGGAATAAAACCCACTTGGTCAGGATTAATAAGAGCTGGAAGCAGTCTTGCAAACCTATTGGCTAGTATTTTGGAATATATTTTAACATCAGTGTTAATGAGTGAAATGGGTCTGTAATTGGCACATAAAGTTGGGTCTTTGTTGGGTTTGGGGATTGCAATGATGGAGGCCTCAAGAAACTCACTACTAAATTTACCCTCGTCCATTGCCAGATTATAAAATCTAGCAAGGATGGGTACAATCTCATTAAGATATGTCTTATAGAAGATTGCAGTGAAACCGTCAGGACCTGGGGCTTTAAGAGGTTTCAGGTTTTTAATAACCTGTTTGACCTCCTGGCATGTGATGGGGACATCAATACTTTCAATATGGGCCTCGTCTAAAGCAGGAAGTTTCAAGGAGTGCAGCAATGGGCCTATAGTTTCCAAAGGAGCCTGCCAAAACGCCGCCTCATCTTGACAGGGTGGCAGAAAAAGTAATCCAGTCTAGAAAATGTGGACTGGGGATGGGAGAAGTGGGTGTAATCCTTATCTAAGGGGGGTAGGGCTCTCCAGATATCAAAAAAGTTAAACTGGGTCATAAGCTCTCTGAATCTACGACTTGTTGGGTCAAGGCCAGTGGAAGTCTTCCTGGGTGAACTCTTTTTCCTATCGAGCCCGCTGTCCCACATCATGTTCATATCTCCCGCTAAGATCACCTTTCCCTGTTTAAACTGGTCAACTTGATACAGAATTTTCCTTAGACATCTAGGCTGTAAGGTGTTTGGCCGATTAAATATAAACTAGTGTGTAGGTAACATGGTCTAAGTTACACACAAGGATAAGGTATCTCGCTTGTGGGTCTCTAATCACATGAAGGAGCTCGAAAGTCACTCTTTTTTTGTGAACTAAAATGTCTACACCTCTAGCTTTTTTGGAGTAGGAGGCAACCTCCATAACGGGGAAAATCCCTGGAAATGTGCGTAGGGGGAGAATCAGCCAGGGTGTGTGTTTCCTGGAGGAAGGCCACATCGGCCCTATGATACCGTAAGGTTCTGGATAGCAGGCTCCTCTTACTAACAGTGTTCAGGCCCCTGGCATTGTGGGTCAGGAACCTGAGAGAGGCCATTTGTGGACCTGTGTTCGAATAAGTGCTAGGTACGGGAAAAGGGTAGGGGGTGGGAGAGGATTGGGTGAGTGGGGAGGGGGTAAGACATTGTTCCTCCTGGCCCTATTCTCCACATCAGCCAGTTTTAATTCAAGCTGGGAGATTTGCTCTGCCAGGTTTTCAGCATATGATAGTAGGTTCGAGTGATCAGTGGCCAGGTCATCTTGCTGCCTCTCAATTTCCGCTATATCCCTCCTGAGCTTCGCTGGATCTCTGCAGTGATAGATTTAGTCTGTGCCGCAAGCATTTTTTGCAGTGTGCTTTCTGTAATGTAGCGATTCAGATGGGTAACAGACTGGGAACTCGATTGAGAGCCCTCATCCTGCGACTCAGGGTCGCTAGCTTCTTTCCTCTGGGGGTTAGATGCCTTGTGTGACTGAGAGAAGTAATCAAGGACAGTCTTCTTTATTGCTGCGGGGGTCCTGGGTTTTTTTTTTCTGGAGGAATGCGGCATAGTTAGCCCCGCTAGATAGCTTTGTACAATCTTTCAATACTTCAGTATGGCCCACCCTGACCACTGTGAGTTCCCTAGGGGATTGTTAGACCAACAAACCTTATACCTAATTTATAACCTTCAGCTAAAACATTGGAAGCTAGTAATATACTGTGAGAGCGGGGCCAAACACAACCCACTTATACAGGTTGCTCCTAACACATGTTATTTTATTACAAAACAAATAACTCAGAAGAATCTAGTATGCAGGCCAACCCATGTGATTGAAGGGGTCCCTAAGAGCCCCCGCGCACCTCGGGTAAGGGGATACGACCATTAGGAAGGGAAAAAGGAAAGGGGCAGAGTCCAGCCCAGACAAGCTGGACCGGAAAGGGGGAGGAGTGAGGGGGACCAGAGCAACCAATTCCTCCTTGTGGGACTTACAATCTACACCAACAGAGGCACAATGCTAACAGGAGAGATAATAGATAAACATAATGCACAATAAAAGAAATTGTGGTGTAACAATAGGTGTGGGGCTAACCTCAGTATAGTGTTAAAGGTCTAAATATGCTTACAAACTCAGGGGGAGTAAAAACACACTGAGGATACTGTGAGGAACTTGTACTGATGATTTAAACGCCCTCCTGGGGTAATCTCGTAGGGAGCAAATATAGTGAGTGGGTACTATAGGGTAGTAAGAGATCCTCCAAGTTAGGTGAGAAAAATGTAATGTGTGGTAGGACACTAGGCTGTATTAGATGCTTAGGTGTTGTCTGGAGTAAGGAGTATAATGCAAGGTTTGGGATGGGAAGACTATGAGTGCGTATTTAGTCAGCTTTGTGTAAGGAGCACTTATAGGACAGAGGCAAACAGGATATGCATAAATATAAAAAAAAACACTCCACTCTGAGCTAAGGCCACAGAGATACATATGCTAACGCAGCAGCCAAAACACCACTACACTTCAGGTGAGGTCCCAAAGACATTAAAGCTGACGCAGCAGCTGTGACATGTAGGTTGTACGCTCCAGGCCTTTGTAAATATGTCCCGGAACCGGGAATCAGCAAGTTGGGGGTGGGACTGCACAGCAGCAAATGCCTGCCGTACGTAGCAAGAAGTTTGAGTGGTCAGTCCCAAATGGAAAAGTTAAGGGCACCTTATAGGGTGGGGATGGAGTAGACCCTTATTAGGGTGGTCAGGTAATATATAGGATAGGGTGCCCTTATTAGGCTATAAGCAGTTCCTGTGGCAGTATCTCAACTTGCATAGATTTTTGAGCAAAAAAGCCTCAATACTGATAACAATAGTGTAATGCAGTGAGTATGTACACCACACCGTATATCAATGATAGGAGTCCTTAGTGTGTAACGTGGTAGTTGTTAAACTCAGTTCAGCTAGAGCCCACAAACAAAGTGACCCTGTGGTGGGTATTGAATAGGATGCTGGTGATTCAAACCAGTCACAGCAGTATGGGGAATCCCCTGTATCAAAGTAGTGTAGGCATATGTGGAGTCCACTGGCTTTCTAGGCTGTAAGCAGATAGGGTCCCACTGGCAAACTGCAGCACCTCAAGTCCAGATCTTTAAATTTTTCGCTAAAGGGCCAAAGGAGCCACGAGATAAGGCCCAGATTGCTCACTCAATTTTTTTTTTTTTTCCTTTTCCCCCACCGGCCTGCCACTCAGCCTCCTAACAATGAATTTCAAGGGCCCCCAAATTAGCCATTACTCAATGTAGGTGCTTATAGTGAAGATTCGCTAGCCTGGGAACATGCATATATTACATACCATTCAGGGCAAATTAGTATAGCAGTACAAAACCTGCAATAGAGACCTGGTAGGTAGATACTGGTACTTGTTAAACCCTGTTAGGGGAGTATAATAGTATGGACCACTCTGCAGAAGGCTCAAATAGATTAAGTTAAGACCCCTGCAACCTCACAGGGATTATGTAGTATGCCCAAATAAGCCTAGGAGTGGCAAGTAGGTCCGGAGATTTCAGAGGGTAAGAGGTAGTCTGTAGTGGGTCTTGGTAAAGGTACCCTCAGTCTCTATGCAGTAGGCTTTGGGCGGTATGCTGGATCCTTGGGGACTATGTGTGAGACAGGAGAACTACGAGTCTTACCCAGGAACAGTTTGCCGTCCCTCAGTTTGGTCTTGGTCTGGACCTCGTGCGAGTCTCCTGACAGTTCCAGGGAGCAATGGATCCCAGCGGGGAGTACCGGGAAGGTTCAGGGCTCAGGCACCCAGATGTCCCAGGTGGGCTCTCCCCCCCCCACCCCTAAAGTTGCGCAGGAGCCGGGATCCGGAGCTGAAAGGGGATCCAATATGGCAGGCGTTCATGCCACTGCAATGCTGGTCTGTCCGTGATGAACTCAACTAAGGATCACTAGGCAGTGCAATCAGGTTGCAATCCATCCGCAGGCACAGGAGCCTAGCTCTGGAGCAGAGCCCCGACCCTCCGGAGCTCAGGGAGGACACGGAGGCTCGAGTTTGGAGTCTGTTGTGGCGAGTGGTGGGCCGCAGGTATGTGGTCTGTAGAGATTATTCAAATAGAGCTATAAGAGTCAGAAGACCCGAGAAATAGGTTGCAGCTTACTTCTACAAAAGTATCATAGGCAATATGGGGTTAATAGTCGAAAAAGCTGTAGGTAAAGCGACTATATAACGCCTAATTATACAGAGCTCTTGCAAGGAGCGTCTGCTTGGTTTGGCAGTTAGCTCCGCCCCCTTCTGCATCAACTGTTTTACTCTTTTACTTTTCAGTTACTATTTTTGATTGGAATCCTAGATATACAACCCTAAACACTGATTTATAGGGAAAAGGAGCTGCTACTTAACATAGAACCATAAAATGTATGAGAATGTTATAGAAGAAGCCAGTGCACGTGTCATTTTCTAGCTATGCTTTATAATGACGCACAAAACACATTTTTTGCATTTTGAGAGGGTTTTTTTTTTCTTTTTTTTCAGCATTCTAAATTTTCTAAACTGCAATGACCTGCTGGAGGTAAAACAAACTAAATACTTTTTTGTGTAAGTGTGAAAGGCTCACATTTAAATACAAAAAGTTAAAAAAGACTAACGACTGCTTTGGTACAAGTGGAGTTTAATTTCAAGACCGGAATAATAGGATCTCGTCCAAAATTTGTTCTATATATTTACAGTTTGTGCAAGGAACTAGTTAGAACACAATGAAGGCTTTAAAAAAACATAAACAACAACAAAAAATATAAAAAAAATTACTTCTACTTCAAAGCATGTGTTCCTATGTACCTTTCAATCTGATGCCAGAATATCACATTAAAGGGACATGAAACCCAAAAAAATTATTTCATGATTTAGGTAGAACGTACAATTTTAAACAAATTTCCAGTTTACTTCTATTATCAAATCATTCTCTTGTTGAAGGAGCTGCATTGCACTACTGGTTTCTAACTGAACACATGAGTGAGCCAATGACAATCAGTGTATATATATATGCAGCCACCAATCAGCAGCTGGAACCTAGATTATGTGCTGCTCATGAGCTTTCCTTGATAAACCTTTTAGCAAAAGGATAACAAGAGAAGGAAGCAAATTAAATAATAGAAGTAAACTAGAAAGTTGTTTAAAAGTGCATACTTTATCTGAATGAAAAGGAAAAATTAAAGAAAAAAAAAAATGGGTTTCATGTCTCTAAGTGTTTTCTCCTGGAGAGACCTAGCACAGTGGTGTGTTACTTGTTAAGTTATTAATGGGAATGTTATGTCTTCTGACACAAGAAAGGTACTGACCTGCTGGCAAGTGATCTGCATTGTTAGATTTAAAGGGCCAATTTAATACTAACTTTATATGCTATGGTTCATTAGAGCATATCATTTTTGCATTACTGATCTGAGCTTTACTATGTGTTTAACTTCTACAAATAGAGTTGCCAACTGTCCTCCACAAAAACACTGGGCAACCTGTAGGTGACTGATTTGGGAGGTAGGTGACAGGTGAGATCATTCTATAGCCATTTACTAATTTGGAAAATGAAACGCTTAGTAATTATTTTCTCTGTTTGGCTGTGGGTAATGCACTTAGTGATTTGGTGGCTCAGCACATATGCCTCTTGTCATTGGCTCCCCTGTCTTCAGCTAGTTCCCAGTAATGCATTCCTGCTCCTACAACAAAGGATAACATGAAAATTAAGCAAATTTGGTAATAAAAGTAAAGTTGTTTAAAATTTTATGATCTAACTCATGAAAGAAAAACTGTTTCATGTCTCCAACAATTCTGTACCTATTTGTTTAGTGCCCACTGAACATAACCCCTTCATATGGCTACTTATAGTGTATTATGAGTTGGAAAATTGATCTGCTAGTGTGTAAGTGTTCTAAATGATAACTGTTACAACTGCACTGAACACTGAATAAAGCTCATCTCAGGGGCGTATTTAGGTTTTGTGCTGCCCTAGGCACTCAAAATTCTGCTGCCCCCCCCCCCACCCCAGGTTTAAGGCCTTTTTTTAGACATAATATCTTTGGGGCAGGGTGTAAAAATTAAAAAAAAATAATGTCTTTTTAAGTAGATGTTCACCAGGGCTTGCATTCACTCAGGTCACACACACACACATATATATATTAATACATTATTTTGAAAGTCAGATGATTAAAATGTTTATATCAGAAAAAAAACATCCTTCACTGTATGATAGTTTGTCAGTAGGTAGTTGTTTAACCTTAAACATCTTCTTTGGTGATTGACAGTTATTTAAGCAAAATATCTGCTTGGATAAATATGTAATGAATATACAAACTGGCCTTTAAAAGTACTTAAAAAATACAACAGTAGTTATGATAGGTTTAGGAATTGTATCGTAGGGGATAAAGTCACATGATACAATCATAATAAAGTATATACTTGTATTGTTTCTGAATGTATTAAATGCATACAACATATTTTTAGTTGTGTTTTAAGTCACATAGTTGTATAGATTCAGCAATAAATACTTATTCTTTGCATGTATGACAGATCGACAAACAGTAAATGTACAAGTATTTAGTGACTAATCCGTTTAAGTATTTTAATGTCTAATGAAGATGTATTGAAGGGAGAAAGGCATATGGTGTTTCACAGTGGTCACGGTGTAGTGCACATTGCACTGTGTAGTCTCTGTGAGTCTCAATCACGCGGTGGAGCCAGGAAGAATACTGAATTCCCTCTCAGTCCAGGCCATGCTGCGCAAGTGAGCTCCGCCTCCACTGTTACCACGTCATGCGCACCCACATACAATCCCATAAGATAGCAATAGCCGGGCCCTCGTTGATTTAGCCACCCAGCCCTGAGTTCAGTAGAGTGGCCCTAGGGACTCAAATTCTGCTGCCCCTTAAAAATCTGCTGCCCTAGGCACCGGCCTTGTTGGCCTATGCCTTAATCGCCCCTGGCTCATCTACACTGAATAAAGCTCATCTACACTGAATAAAGCTCATCTACACTGGATACATCATTTGCTATACTAGTATTTCTACTGGCATCAAAACGGTCTCAAAAGGATGTTCAACTGCTGTAACTGGCACATGCATAATTTAATTTTATATATGAATAAAAATGTGTTTATACCAAACCAATAATAATGTATTATACAGACCAAGGTTTGGAAACAAAAAAAGTTAAAGGGACACAAACCCCTTTTTTTTTTCTTTCTTTCTTGATTCAGATAGAACATACCATTTTAAACAACTTTCTAATTTACTTCTATTAGATTTTCTTTGTTTTCTTGTTATCCTTGTTGAAAAGCAGGGATGTAAGTTTTGGAGTGTGCACATGTTTGCAGTACAATGCTATACTTTAGCAAGGTCACTAGATGGCAGCACTAATTCCTGTCACGTAGTGCTTCAGGCAAATGCACCCTACCTACCTAGGTATCTCTTCAACAAAGAATAACATGAGAGCAAAATAATAATAGAAGTAAACTGGAAACTTTTTTTTAAAAAAATGTTATTCTCTATCTGAATAATGAAAGGAAAAAAAAAATTTGGTTTCATGTCCCTTTTAACCCCTTAGTGACCAGACCATTTTTAAATTTTCTTACCTTAAGGACCAGGGCTATTTTTACATTTCTGCTGTGTTTGTGTTTAGCTGTAATTTTCCTCTTACTCGTTTACTGTACCCACACATATTATATACCATTTTTCTCACATTAAATAGACTTTCTAAAGATACCATTTTTTTCATCATATTTTATAATTTACTATAAAAAAAATTATAAAATATATGATGAAGAAATTGAAAAAAACACACTTTTTCTAAATTTGACCCCCAAAATCTGTTACACATCTACAACCACCAAAAAACATCCATGCTAAATAGTTTGTAAATTTTGTCCTGAGTTTAAAAATACTCAATGTTTACATGTTCTTTGCTTTTTTTTCTCCAAGTTATAGGGCAATAAGTACAAGTAGCACATTATTTCCAAACCATTTTTTTTTTTTTTCAAAATTAGCAATAGTTACATTGTAACACTGATATCTGTCAGGAATCCCTGAATAACTCTTCACATGTATATATTTTTTTTAGTAGACAACCCAAAGTATTGATCTAGGCCCATCTTGGTATATTTCATGGCACCATTTCACTGCCAAATGCAATCAAATAAAAAAAAATCGTTTACTTTTTCACAAACTTTTTTACAAATCTTTAGGTTTCTCACTGAAATTATTTACAAACAGCGTAATTAGAAGGCCGCTAAATGCTGCTGCGCCCCACACTTGTATTATGCCCAGCAGTGAAGTGGTTAATTAGGGAGCTTGAAGGGTTAATTTTAGCTTTAGTGTAGAGAACAGCCTCCTCCCTGACCCCCCCCCCCCCAACAGCTCTCTTCCCTCCCCACCTCAATTGTCACCACCATCTTAAGTACTGGCAGAAAGTCTGCCAGTACTAAAATAAAAGGTGTTAGTTTTGTTTTTTAATATATAATGCAGTGTTGGACTCCCCCAAACGGCTCTCTAACCCTCTACCACCTAAAAAAGGTTATTGCAGGATGCCTCAATATCGAGGCATCATTGCAATAATCTAGAAGAGATCACGATTGCTTCCAACATTTCATACCCCTGAAGTGCCAGGTCATTAACTGACATCCTTTGTAGGACCTGCCTGACACGTCCTCGGTCGCCAAGGGGTTAAATATTTCTTAATGAGGAGTCCAATGCAATCTTTATTAGGAATTGCAATCAGGATCAACCTAAAAAATAACAAGAAACGGATACATCCAAAGTGTGATTCTGCTTTCAATATAATTCAGCACTTTTCCTTTACAGAGTTTCTACTCATGTGGTGCTGAGCGCTCATCAGCTCTGTTTATAGCGCAAGCAGCTGTACACCTGCAATGTGTGAGAGTCTCTATTGCAATTGCAAAGCAGTTTTAATCCACACAGTTTCCAAGCTGCTGCTGCTGTCATGTAGTGCAGACCCTTCCTTGTGATTCACCTGCTGACAAGGAGAATGTTTGTGCTTGCGGTAATTCCCTAGTGATTTATATACCTGGTATCCAGTTTTGCCAGAGGTTTTTTTTTAAATAGAGCGCTATAACCAGAGCTAATGAGAGCTCTGCACCATGTGAGTAGAAACTCTGCAAAATAAGTGAGGTTGATCCTGATTGGAATTCCCAATAAATATTGGTCTGTATAATACACTATCATTGATTTAATATTAACACATTTTTATTCATATATATTATATTCACTTTTTTTTTTTTTGCATGTTTGGTTACATTTTTAGTCACATAATTTTATTATATGATTGACATCTGCTGCTGACAGACCACTAACAGATAGTGTAGTTATACATTTGAGGTTTTGCATAGCTAAGAGATTATTAAACAACTCAACATGTTGATTATTGCTTTTGAGGTCTGTGTTTTGTAGAACAGGTAGTATAGGAACAGCATAGTCTTTGTGAAATGTGTCTTTATTGGCAATTTTCACACTGAGTTTACTGTGTAAGGATACTTATCATATTCTTTAAAGTCCCTTTAAAGGGTCACATACAAAATAAATGTTTTAAAAAGTTCACAATTAAGGGAGTGTTCACCATTACTAAATTGTCAAAATAGAGAAAGCAGTAAATTACTGTACTGTTTTTCTAAGCAATCATAGTTGGTTCAGGCAATAACAACTTTATTGAAAACACAAGGGTTATAGAATTTGCTTTTTGACGTCTCTTGGATGTGTGGGGCAAGCACCATTTTTATACAAAAAGCATATGGAGTCTAAAGTGACAACATTCACAGGCAAACAGCTGATTAGTGTCCATTGCATTTAAAGTGCTTGCAGGAATATGCTCTCTCTGGGCAGGGCCATCTTTAATATTGACTGGACCCTGGGCAAAAAAAATCTTGCACCCCCCACCCCATGCAATTTCGCTCTCCACCCCAACATCGCAAAAAATAACTAAATCAAATTTTTTTTTAATTATTAGCCCAGCAGGATCATCCACTGCTTGGCTAATCATTAAAAAAAATGAAATAAATTGCAATATGTGAAACTGGACCTAAGCAGTACTAATAAGTAATTAAATATATAAATTCCTCCACTGTGGATTAATTTAATATTCTTTTGAATGTGATTCTGGTGTGAGGTTAGCTGGTTAAAGAGATTTAGGGCAGCCAAAAGGAGCAAAGCAAGGTAAAGACTGAGGAGGAAGCATGGAGGTGCAGACAAATATAAGTTTACTGACTGGAACAGCAGAACTACTATGGGAAGCTGTAAAATCTGAGACGGAGAGAAAATAAAAACTATAAAAATAAACCTTACATTAATGTGTGAAGTATCAGCATGACACTATACATCAGCCACAGCAGCACATGTCGCTTCTTTGCTAGGAACAAGTTCCCTCTCACCCTGAACTAGACAATGCTGCATGGGGAGGGACGTGTGTGCACTCACTTATTCTTCCCATTGACACCTTTCTACAAAGCACTGTTCCCCTAACAAACTTCAGTTAGTTGATCTTAGGGCCACAGCAGAAAGAGCAGGGCTAAGGGGACCAGTAGACTGGATGCTGTCTGTCCAAGGCTGCATGGATACAGTGTGAGATGAGTCACACAGCCTCAAGACTGAAGAGAGCAGTGTATGCAGCTGCAGAGATGCTCAAATCCTGAGGTGCCTGCCGCTCCAGCTGCATGCACCTACAGTCAGCCCTACCCAGAAACAATCCCCACAACCAGAGCAGTTACCTGGTAACAGTGGTAACCCCAGCAGGACCTTTTTCTGATGCAGTGGAAATGGCTGGATGTTGAGTTTGGGCTTTGCATTCAGTGCTGCACAGTGCACATCTAAAACAGCACATGGCAATAGCTTGGCATGTCACCGGCACGGTCTGGCACAGTTTAAAAAAAAATATAAGCAGAGTACTTTTGACTGTGACAGTATTAGGACTGAATGTGTGTGTTCCCCATGTCACATCAGCAGTCTGGTATGTGCCCTGGGCAGCTGCCCCTTTTGCCCTGTGTTTAAGATGGCCCTTTCTCTGGGTCACTGCTTTTGGATATTGATTACATAGCTTTTCTATAGCCAGTACGGCTGTGATCAAATTGTCAGCTACTTTTGCTTATTGAAATCACCGCCATTACTATTTCAAATGACAAAATAAAGGAGCTATGTGTACAAAAATGTAATGCACTCCAGCAGGTAAAGCAGATCATTGGGAATATAGTAAAAGAAAATATTTTACAGTTCATTGTTTCTTTGAAACGTGTCACCAGGTAATGAAGGTATTTTCTTTTTTCTTTCATGTAATTAGCAAGAGTCCATGAGCTAGTGACGTATGGGATATACATTCCTACCAGGAGGGGCAAAGTTTCCGAAACCTCAAAATGCCTATAAATACACCCCTCACCACACCCACAAATCAGTTTTACAAACTTTGCCTCCTATGGAGGTGGTGAAGTAAGTTTGTGCTAGATTCTACGTTGATATGCGCTCCGCAGCAGGTTGGAGCCCGGTTTTCCTCTCAGCGTGCAGTGAATGTCAGAGGGATGTGAGGAGAGTATTGCCTATTTGAATGCAATGATCTCCTTCTACGGGGTCTATTTCATAGGTTCTCTGTTATCGGTCGTAGAGATTCATCTCTTACCTCTCTTTTCAGATCGACAATATACTCTTATTTATATACCATTACCTCTGCTGATTTTCGTTTCAGTACTGGTTTGGCTTTCTACAAACATGTAGATGAGTGTCCTGGGGTAAGTAAATCTTATTTTCTGTGACACTCTAAGCTATGGTTGGGCACTTTATTTATAAAGTTCTAAATATATGTATTCAAACATTTATTTGCCTTGACTCAGAATGTTCAACATTCCTTATTTTCAGACAGTCAGTTTCATATTTGGGATAATGCGTTTGAATCAATCATTTTTTTTACCTTAAAAATTTGACTTTTTTTTTTCCCTGTGGGCTGTTAGGCTCGCGGGGGCTGAAAATGTTTCATTTTATTGCGTCATTTTTGGCGCGGACTTTTTTGGCGCAAAAAATCTTTTCTGTTTCCGGCGTCATACGTGTCGCCGGAAGTTGCGTCATTTTTTGACGTTCTTTTTCGCCAAAAATGTCGGCGTTCCGGATGTGGCGTCATTTTTGGCGCCACAAAAAGCATTTAGGCGCCAAACAATGTGGGCGTATTATTTGGCGCCAAAAAATATGGGCGTCGCTTTTGTCTCCACATTATTTCAGTCTCATTTTTTCTTTGCTTCTGGTTACTAGAAGCTTGTTTATTGGCATTTTTTCCCATTCCTGAAACTGTCATTTAAGGAATTTGATCAATTTTGCTTTATATGTTGTTTTTTCTCTTACATATTGCAAGATGTCTCACGTTGCATCTGAGTCAGAAGATACTTCAGGAAAATTGCTGTCTAGTGCTGGAACTACCAAAGCTAAGTGTATCTGCTGTAAACTTTTGGTAGCTATTCCTCCGGCTGTTGTTTGTATTAATTGTCATGACAAACTTGTTAAAGCAGATAATATTTCCTTTAGTAATGTACCATTGCCTGTTGCAGTTCCCTCAACTTCTAAGGTGCAGAATGTTCCTGATAACATAAGAGATTTTGTTTCTGAATCCATCAAGAAGGCTATGTCTGTTATTTCTCCTTCTAGTAAACATAAAAAATCTTTTAAAACTTCTCTCTCTACAGATGAATTTTTAAATGAACATCATCATTCTGATTCTGATGACTCTTCTGGTTCAGAGGATTCTGTCTCAAAGATTGATGCTGATAAATCTTCATATTTATTTAAAATGGAATTTATTCGTTCTTTACTTAAAGAAGTGCTAATTGCTTTAGAAATAGAGGATTCTGGTCCTCTTGATACTAATTCTAAACGTTTAGATAAGGTGTTTAAATCTCCTGTGGTTATTCCAGAAGTTTTTCCTGTTCCTAATGCTATTTCTGAAGTAATTTCCAGAGAATGGGATAAATTGGGTAATTCATTTACTCCTTCTAAACGTTTTAAGCAATTATATCCTGTGCCGTCTGACAGATTAGAATTTTGGGACAAAATCCCTAAAGTTGATGGGGATATTTCTACCCTTGCTAAACGTACTACTATTCCTACGTCAGATGGTACTTTGTTTAAAGATCCTTTAGATAGGAAAATTGAATCCTTTCTAAGAAAAGCTTATCTGTGTTCAGGTAATCTTCTTAGACCTGCTATATCTTTGGCTGATGTTGCTGCAGCTTCAACTTTTTGGTTGGAGACTTTAGCACAAGAAGTAACAGATCATGATTCTCATAATATTATTCTTCTTCTTCAGCATGCTAATAATTTTATCTGTGATGCCATTTTTGATATTATCAGAGTTGATGTCAGGTTTATGTCTCTAGCTATTTTAGCTAGGAGAGCTTTATGGCTTAAAACTTGGAATGCTGATATGGCTTCTAAATCAACTCTACTTTCCATTTCTTTCCAGGGTAACAAATTATTTGGTTCTCAGTTGGATTCCATTATCTCAACTGTTACTGGTGGGAAAGGAACTTTTTTACCACAGGATAAAAAATCTAAGGGTAAAAACAGGGCTAATAATCGTTTTCGTTCCTTTCGTTTCAACAAAGAACAAAAGCCTGATCCTTCATCCTCAGGAGCAGTTTCAGTTTGGAAACCATCTCCAGTCTGGAATAAATCCAAGCCTTCTAGAAAAGCAAAGCCTGCTTCTAAGTCCACATGAAGGTGCGGCCCTCATTCCAGCTCAGCTGGTAGGGGGCAGGTTACGTTTTTTCAAAGAAATTTGGATCAATTCTGTTCACAATCTTTGGATTCAGAACATTGTTTCAGAAGGGTACAGAATTGGTTTCAAGATGAGACCTCCTGAAAAGAGATTTTTTTCTTTCCCGTGTCCCAGTAAATCCAGTGAAAGCTCAAGCATTTCTGAATTGTGTTTCAGATCTAGAGTTGGCTGGAGTAATTATGCCAGTTCCAGTTCTGGAACAGGGGATGGGGTTTTATTCAAATCTCTTCATTGTACCAAAGAAGGAGAATTCCTTCAGACCAGTTCTGGATCTAAAAATATTGAATCGTTATGTAAGGATACCAACGTTCAAAATGGTAACTGTAAGGACTATCTTGCCTTTTGTTCAGCAAGGGCATTATATGTCCACAATAGATTTACAGGATGCTTATCTGCATATTCCGATTCATCCAGATCATTATCAGTTCCTGAGATTCTCTTTTCTGGACAAGCATTACCAGTTTGTGGCTCTGCCGTTTGGCCTAGCTACAGCTCCAAGAATTTTTACAAAGGTTCTCGGTGCCCTTCTGTCTGTAATCAGAGAACAGGGTATTGTGGTATTTCCTTATTTGGACGATATCTTGGTACTTGCTCAGTCTTTACATTTAGCAGAATCTCATACGAATCGACTTGTGTTGTTTCTTCAAGATCATGGTTGGAGGATCAATTTACCAAAAAGTTCATTGATTCCTCAGACAAGGGTAACTTTTCTGGGTTTCCAGATAGATTCAGTGTCCATGACTCTGTCTTTAACAGACAAGAGACGTCTAAAATTGATTTCAGCTTGTCGAAACCTTCAGTCACAATCATTCCCTTCGGTAGCCTTATGCATGGAAATTCTAGGTCTTATGACTGCTGCATCGGACGCGATCCCCTTTGCTCGTTTTCACATACGACCTCTTCAGCTCTGTATGCTGAATCAATGGTGCAGGGATTACACAAAGATATCTCAATTAATATCTTTAAAACCGATTGTACGACACTCTCTAACGTGGTGGACAGATCACCATCGTTTAATTCAGGGGGCTTCTTTTGTGCTTCCGACCTGGACTGTAATTTCAACAGATGCAAGTCTCACAGGTTGGGGAGCTGTGTGGGGATCTCTGACGGCACAAGGAGTTTGGGAATCCCAGGAGGTGAGATTACATATCAATATTTTGGAACTCCGTGCAATTTTCAGAGCTCTTCAGTCTTGGCCTCTTCTGAAGAGAGAATCGTTCATTTGTTTTCAGACAGACAATGTCACAACTGTGGCATACATCAATCATCAAGGAGGGACTCACAGTCCTCTGGCTATGAAAGAAGTATCTCGAATTCTGGTTTGGGCGGAATCCAGCTCCTGTCTAATCTCTGCGGTTCATATCCCAGGTATAGACAATTGGGAAGCGGATTATCTCAGTCGCCAAACGTTGCATCCGGGCGAATGGTCTCTTCACCCAGAGGTATTTCTTCAGATTGTTCAAATATGGGAGCTTCCAGAAATAGATCTGATGGCGTCTCATCTAAACAAGAAACTTCCCAGGTATCTGTCCAGATCCAGGGATCCTCAGGCGGAAGCAGTGGATGCATTATCACTTCCTTGGAAGTATCATCCTGCTTATATCTTTCCGCCTCTAGTTCTTCTTCCAAGAGTAATCTCCAAGATTCTGAAGGAATGCTCGTTTGTTCTGCTGGTAGCTCCGGCATGGCCTCACAGGTTTTGGTATGCGGATCTTGTCCGGATGGCCTCTTGTCAGCCGTGGACTCTTCCGCTACGACCAGACCTTCTGTCGCAAGGTCCTTTTTTCCATCAGGATCTCAAATCCTTAAATTTAAAGGTATGGAGATTGAACGCTTGATTCTTAGTCAAAGAGGTTTCTCTGACTCTGTGATTAATACTATGTTACAGGCTCGTAAATCTGTATCCAGAGAGATATATTATAGAGTCTGGAAGACTTATATTTCTTGCTGTCTTTCTCATCATTTTTCTTGGCATTCTTTTAGAATTCCAAGAATTTTACAGTTTCTTCAGGATGGTTTAGATAAAGGTTTGTCCGCAAGTTCCTTGAAAGGACAAATCTCTGCTCTTTCTGTTCTTTTTCACAGAAAGATTGCTAATCTTCCTGATATTCATTGTTTTGTACAAGCTTTGGTTCGTATAAAACCTGTCATTAAGTCAATTTCTCCTCCTTGGAGTTTGAATTTGGTTCTAGGGGCTCTTCAAGCTCCTCCGTTTGAACCTATGCATTCATTGGACATTAAATTACTTTCTTGGAAAGTTTTGTTCCTTTTGGCAATCTCTTCTGCCAGAAGAGTTTCTGAATTATCTGCTCTTTCTTGTTGTTCTCCTTTTCTGATTTTTCATCAGGATAAGGCAGTGTTGCGAACTTCTTTTGAATTTTTACCTAAAGTTGTGAATTCCAACAACATTAGTAGAGAAATTGTGGTTCCTTCATTATGTCCTAATCCTAAGAATTCTAAGGAGAAATCGTTACATTCTTTGGATGTTGTTAGAGCTTTGAAATATTATGTTGAAGCTACTAAGTCTTTCCGAAAGACTTCTAGTTTATTTGTTATCTTTTCCGGTTCTAGAAAAGGCCAGAAAGCTTCTGCCATTTCTTTAGCATCTTGGTTGAAATCTTTAATTCATCTTGCCTATGTTGAGTCGGGTAAAACTCCGCCTCAAAGGATTACAGCTCATTCTACTAGGTCAGTCTCTACTTCCTGGGCGTTTAGGAATGAAGCTTCGATTGATCAGATTTGCAAAGCAGCAACTTGGTCCTCTTTGCATACTTTTACTAAATTCTACCATTTTGATGTATTTTCTTCTTCTGAAGCAGTTTTTGGTAGAAAAGTACTTCAGGCAGCGGTTTCAGTTTGAATCTTCTGCTTATGTTTTTCATTAAACTTTATTTTGGGTGTGGATTATTTTCAGCAGGAATTGGCTGTCTTTATTTTATCCCTCCCTCTCTAGTGACTCTTGCGTGGAAAGATCCACATCTTGGGTAATCATTATCCCATACGTCACTAGCTCATGGACTCTTGCTAATTACATGAAAGAAAACATAATTTATGTAAGAACTTACCTGATAAATTCATTTCTTTCATATTAGCAAGAGTCCATGAGGCCCACCCTTTTTTTGTGGTGGTTATGATTTTTGTATAAAGCACAATTATTCCAATTCCTTATTTTATATGCTTTCGCACTTTATCACCCCACTTCTTGGCTATTCGTTAAACTGAATTGTGGGTGTGGTGAGGGGTGTATTTATAGGCATTTTGAGGTTTGGGAAACTTTGCCCCTCCTGGTAGGAATGTATATCCTATACGTCACTAGCTCATGGACTCTTGCTAATATGAAAGAAATGAATTTATCAGGTAAGTTCTTACATAAATTATGTTTTTTCCTTTCAATATTCAGACTGAATTATATTGGAAAGTTGTTAATAAATTATATATTTTATTACATTTGCTTCATTCTTTTGGTACCCTTTGTTTGAGGAGCAGCAATGCACTGCTGGGGGCTAGCTGAACACATTAAGTGAGCCAATCACAAGAGGCATATGTGTGTAGCTAGCAATCTCCAGCTTGCTCCAAGTAATGCATTATTGCGCCTGAGCCTACCTAGATATGCTTTTAAATAAAGTAAACCAATAGAATGACCCACGTTAGATAATAGAAGAAAATTGGAAATGTTGTTTTAAAATTTGCATGCTCTGTAAATCATGAGTTTAATTTTGACTTTTATATCCGGTTAACGAAATTGTATCCTTAGTTTTCTTCTATCCTTTGCTCATGGATTTGTACATCTAATAAAATAAACATTTCCTTTTTCTAGTTTTATGCAATAAACTTAAGTAGAAGCAACATAGGAGAAAAATTGCATAGCAAGATCTTAACATAGTTGAATGCATTATTCATGTCACAAACAAGATTGTATTTTCAGTAGACCGTGCGGTAAAATGAAGGCTAATGTTTTAAATGGGCACCTAGAAGCCGAAATTGTCAGAATGTTCTGTTTAATCAATCAATCTGTGTGTATTGCAAATTGAGAGCGGTGAAGTGGTAATTGGATGGTCAGATGAAAAGCACAGATAGAGGCATATACCGATGCATTCATATAATATAAGTGCGCACTCGGAAGTGCAACTTACCTCTTCAGTTTTTTTTTTTTTTTTACATGAACCGGAGCCTAAACAACAACTTTACGATTTACTTTTATCATCAAATTTGCTTTGTTGTCTTGGTATTCTTTGTTGAAAACTAAACCTAGGTAGGCTCATAATTTATAAGCCCTTGAAGGCTGCCTTATCTCATTCAAATTAGACACTTTTTTTCCACAGATAAACAGTGCCTACTCTTGTGGAGTTATTTATGAGTCAGCACTGATTAGCTAAAATAAGTCTGTTAAAAGAACTGAAATAAGGGGGCAGCCTGCAGAAGCTTAGATACAAGGTCATCAGAGACAAATTTAATATAACCATGTTGGTTATGCAAAACTGGGGACTGGGTAATAGAGATTATCTATATTTTTAAACTATAGCAAATTCTGGAGTAGACTGTCCTTTAAATCTGCCTCTCTTTCCCCATTGTCCTCTTCTTGTTCTGCTAGGGTAAAGAGCGTGAAAATAAAGGGACTGAGTTGTAGACTTCTCCCCTAAAACCACAGCTGAATTCAGCATAACTATCTTTTGTTTTTACGTTTCTGTGAATCAAATAAAAGCTTTGTTTGCAGGTTGTGGAAACACCTCTTTGAGGTTAAAATATTCAATTATGGTGAGTAGCTAGGGACTGGTATAAAAGAGCTCCTGCACATATTAACTAATCACTGTGCAGCCTGTAGGAGAGTCAGAAATTATGCTTTCCAGCTTCTCTAGATGGAGTGGGAGAAGGAGAAACATAATTTTCACAGAAAAAAATGTGCAAAATCAAGTGCATTACAAAATGATTTTACTGTAAATAATTCAACATTTTGGTCTAGATTACAAGTGGAGCTCTAATTTATTGCGTGCCCATAAACGGGCAAATTCACCCCTTTAAGGGCATGCCATACATAACCAGACATTACAAGTGGCTGGTTATTGCTACCGCGAGCTCGTAGTAGCAATTAACGCTCATAAAATTAACCAGAGGTCAGACCTCTTAATTTTTTAAATATCCCCCAACTGCCCCCCACAAAAAAAATTGTATAGTGCCTTTAAATAAAACATTTTTTTTACATTTTTAACAAACAAAAAAAACAAACTGAGCAGTTTTTAGGGGTAAAAGTGCCTTTACCTTGCGGTCTATGGAGATCTGTGTGTTGCCTGTAAATATAGATCTATATGCTTATATTGAATGTATTTTCTTTCCATAGTAATGTATCCACCTGCCTTGCCTTCTCTGGCATTCGGCCCCATTTACCAGTCATACTGATCCTAATCCAACAGCATTAAATTGTCGTACTGTGGAATTGTCAGTGTGACCTGGCGCTTGTGACATTTACATACACTATATTGTTTCAGCGCAAATTTGGCTAGATTACCTTTTTTCCAGCCCTGAAAGCATTAATGGAATAGAATATTATAGGTAGCTGAGGCTAAGATTCCTGATTGCATTTTGTTATACATACCAGTCATATTAATACTGAAATTACTGTATACATACCAGCCATATTAATACTGAAATTCTGTATACATACCAGTCATTCTTTTGCTATCTTTATTTGAAAAGCAGGAATGTAAAGCTTAGGCACCCGCTCATTTTAGGTTCAGCACTCTGGATTGTGCTTGCTTATTGGTGGCTACATTTTAGCCACCAATCAGCAAGCACTTTCCAGGTGCTGAGCTAAAAATAGGCCAGCTCCTAAGCTTTACATTCCTGCTTTTCAAATAAAGAAAGCAAGAGAACGAAGACAAATTTGATAATAGAAGTACATTAGAAAGTTGCTTAAAATTGCATGCTCTATCTGAATCCTTAAAGAAAAAAAAATGGGTTTAGTGTCCTTTTTTAAGTTTCATATTAAAATATATAAATGTTCTTTTTACTACACCTTTAAACGGGTGGTTTCTTTTTCATGCTACAATAACCTATTTTACTTTCCTCCACAGAATATATTACTTCCTGAATGTTTTTACTCCTTTTTTGACCTGAGAAAAGAATTTAAGAAGTGCTGTCCTGGATCAAATGATGCAAGTGAGCTGGATATAGCAACCATGGCAAGTTGTATCCTTTTGATTACTGTACAATGTAAAACAAGGAGTGCTGATTGGTTTATTTGGATTTAGAAGAATCAACCACCATAATGCATGTTACCTCCTGTGGGAGTAGGGGAGTCTAGTTTCAGAATTTTTTTTAAAGGGACATAAAAAAACACATTTGCTTAATTCTCTTGATATTGTTTGTTGAAAGGCCGGGAATGTGCAGGTGTCTGGATATATATTTGGCAGCAGTTTTGCAAGAATGTTATCCATTTGTCCATCCATGAGCTTTAGGTGGCAGCACTGTTTCCTGCCATTTAGTGCACCAGACACGTACCTATTTATCTCTTCAACAAAGAATCCAATGGGAACTAAGCACGTTTTGATAATATTAGTAAATAGAATAGTAAACTTTTTTTTAAATTATATGATGTCTGAATCACAAAGGAAAATCTTTTGGTTTCATATCCCTTTTAATATTTGATAAGGAACTTAAAGGGATATTAAACGGTAAATAAATGCTAGATATAGTTCTGTATTCAAAGCAAAGATTAGCCTGAGAAGAATATTTAGATATTTTTTTTTTAAATCCATATTGAATACATTATTGTAAAGGTTTAGTTTATATAAAGTAACGAGCGCTGCGAGTTTTGCAGCTTAGGGTTTCCCCTTTTCTCTACTTTTTTTTTTTTTGGCAACCTGGGACGAAACTAAAACGGACAATGAAAGAGAGTGTGGAATATAAGATTATTGTAGTTTTTTTATGGTGAAAAGGTGCAGAGATGTCGTATGTATGGTTGTGAATAAACATATATTTTATATAAGACTACTGGCATAACTCACAGCTCTGGGTACTCACCTGGCAGCTGGTTTTATATCCAGTGACTCAAGCACTTAACCCCAAACATGCCTGGGTTCAAAGCTTAATAGGGAAAATCACATAAATATCTAACTTAGAATAGTCCACACTCTCCTAGATGCACACAACACCTAATTGAAGATTTATTTTATATCTGTCCAAGTGCCGCATCGGGCCTCTTCTGTACGCATTTTCTTAGACACATGCAAAACATGAAGGTGGACTGGCAAAACTCACAACTCTGTGCTTTTTCTTCTTCCAACCAAACAAGCTGAGATACAAACGTATGTATGTATTTATGTGTGAGCAGCACGTGTCTATCTCTTACCAACATAAAATGTAAAATCGATAATAGAACATAATTTTGCAATGTTGCTGATATTCATTACATAGTATGTCGCAGAGGCAAATTCATGAGCATATTTGGCTTATTCTGATTTAGGCTTGTGCCTATGGCAACGGTTTTGTAGGGGTGGAATATTTTTTATTATTATTATTATTATTATTATTATTATTATTATTAGTGGGCAGCAGTTTCAATTTGGTTATTTTGTTTATTTTTATATTGTATTGGAATTATCCACCTTAAACCACCAGCGGGGAATTGTTGTTGGCACCCTCGCTTTCGATAACATGCACAGTGCTTAATATTCTAGAAGCAGTCCCTTCCCCTTCACTGTGCCCATGCTCCATCACTAAAGTGTGTTCTGGGACTCAGTGCCATGCTGATCCTAATTATGCCCTTGGAACAGCATGATGTGGCCTCCCTGCCCTTGCTGGTGATACTGTGCTTCATGGTGCCAGAGAAGTGCTGGCTGGGAGCACCACACTATAACAGGAGCATCCAATCTGATTTATTAAGGACAAAAAGGGATGATAATGTAGTAAGTAATAAAGGTTGCTGTAGCATTCTCAGTGTGTGGGAAGGTTCTCAGGACTGGTGGAGGGGGTAAGGAACATTGATTATTAGAGCTTGATTGCAAATTTGGGGTACAAATGTTAACCCATTATGTGCTGTTATTTGCTATGTAAGCCTTTTTATTGTTTATAGCCTTTTTCAGAGCTTATTTTAGCAGTACCTTATGGTATTACTGTTTACCTTTTTTGAAGGTTAGTCAGTTTTACATTGTGTCTTTGGGTTAACCATTTATGTGCTTTATACTGCTTATTTGCTTCTGTCTATCTCTGGTACAATGATGCATCTCAGGCCTCTGGTCCATCAGCTGATTACCTAGAAGAGAGATCCTCTGTTAGTCTAACCCTGTTTTGTAAGGCGTTGCACTGCTCATCTATGTATCTTGTCTAATGCTAATCCTAAACAGGGTAAAAAAACATTGTGCAGTAAAACCCTATCAGAGTTGCTTCCAGGAGAGTTCATCTGAACTTTTCCTAAAATTTAGGATTTTATTAACTCGGCTATTAGTGAGGTTTTATCTTGGTTGTCTCCAGTTGTTAAGCGCAGTTGTTTGCACGGATTTGAAGGTGGTCTTTCGCTAGCCATTTTAACTTCCCTGAGGAGCAGCCACTCTGTTACTTACTAATAATTAGGGTTTTTCTGACTCTAGGACTCTTATTCTGAGTCTCAGGACCGTTCTCCTGAGGCAGAGAATGTGTCCTCCGATTTGAGCACTTTCATGCCATATTGCAAGAAGTTTTAATGACTTTAGAGGAAAAGGATTGTAGTGCTACAGTCAAGCATTCTATTCAGAGGATTGATACATTTTTTTTTATTTTTTTTTAAGGCAGCTCCTAAGCAGCCTTCCCCTTTTCCTGTGCCTGATTCAGTTTCTGAAATTATTTAAGGAATTGCAGCAACCACGCATTCTCTACCTTCTGTTAATACAGAGATTTGAGAAAACTGTTCCTAAGGTAGATGCAGCTATTTCTGCTTTGGCCGGGTATACAACTATTCTAATTATAATTATAATGTTCTGTAATTAGTACTGGCTATAGTTCCCTGCTTATAAAGTGATCATTAAATTATATATATATATATATATATATATATATATATATATATATATATATATATATATATATATATATATATATATATATATATATATATATTTATTCTGTTAACAAAAGTTTCATTGTTTTGCAGTTCAGGGACACACCCATTGAAAAACATTGAGTATGTTTATCTTACCTCCTCGGGTCAGGGTTTTGAAGTCTGGAATTTCAGCCTTTTCATCCTGACAGGGGGGGGGGATCAGATTTAAATTACAGTAAAAGCATGCGCAATAAATAATGAAAATACATTGCAATGTTTTTTGTTTTTTTTACTGTGCATAATTTAAGAACAATTTGTTTTTTAATGTCTCTCATTGAAGAATCCCAGGCATGTTGCTCAGCAATTTTATTTTGTTTGTTAAAAAAAAAAAAATCACAATAACCATCAGGATACATCATATGAATTTAATAGGAGACATCAAGTGATTGTTAGCAGAAAGCTAAATAAATGGTTTACGCTAAGTATAAAAACTACTATTCTGTTAGACTCACTGCGGAACTAGCACAATGTGAGTGCTAGTAATATCCGTGTGCTGCCTGCACCTTCATTGGCACTGTCTAGTGTTGGCTTATGCAGCCTGTAACAGGAGTCCTACCTTGCCACTCCTCTGTTGATTCTTGTGATCTGTTGACCTATCCGGCCTCTTACATCCTTGTTTCTTTCATTGCCTTGCAAGGTGCGTAGAGCAACGAGCCAAGGCACAAACTGATAGTAAGGCGGTTCTTTATGGTTCTGCATGTGACACGGTTTTCCCTTCTGTTCACGTGGTGAGTAGGTATTTACTGACATCTGTAATCACTTGGCCAACATCCTTGTGTTTTTCTCCTAGTAAAAAGACTGCAAATAGTTTGTCATAAAACTTCTTTGAGCTTCTGTAGATGAGTAAAGCGCTCATAAAACTCTGTGAAATCACAACTATATTTGCAGTTTAAAGGGACATGGAAGTAAAAATGAAACTTGCATGACTTACATAGCGCCTACAGTTTTAGAATAACTATCCAAATGACCTATATTAATGTACTTTTTTGTCTTTAACACCTGTTATAGGTCAGGAGCTTACATTTATCTTGAGCTCTATAGGCCCCCAGGTAACAAATTACAGGTGGACAAGCTTCCCTGTTAGGGTACCTGTCCATATGCCTTCAGAGCTTACAAGGCAGCACATTTTAACATTGCACAAACAAGTGCTTGCTTAGCCCTGACCCCTGCTATTGCACAACCAATATAGCGCTCCCACCTCTGTGGTGGCACATAGGTTAGGTAGCTGTGGTCTTAATGGGATATTATACACTAGATTTTTCTCTACATAAATGTTTTGTAGATGATCCATTTATATAGCCAATACAGATTCCTTTTTTATTTATTTTTTTAAATGTAGTTTTAAATTACATTGCTCTGATTTTCAGACTCCTAACCAAGCCCCAAAGTTTTAGGAGCTTGCTCCTGTTTGTGTGAAGGAGGGGGGGGGGGGCTGTCTGTTTTATTTTTGCTATACAATCACTTTCAGTGGGTGTTCCAGCTAATCTTTTCAACAGTGCTAAACTGGGATCTTCTAAGTAAGTTTTTAAACGGTTTTACACTGGATTTTTAGATCAGTATCTGTGCATATTATTCTTTTTAGTAGTGTCTATTACATGCAGTTATATGAAAATGTGTGTATACTGTCCCTTTAAGACCACAGCTTCTTAATTTGCATTTGCAGGCTCATATTAGCAGTTATGCAGAAAATGGCTCCAAAGCTGCTTCTACAGCTTGGTAAATAGGACTCTTTATGTATAACCTTGTTACAAACGTTGTAAACGCCACCACCATATAGTGCTCAAAACATGCATATCCCTTAGCATACCTCAATATATTCCCTTGGAAATAAAAGAAAGTCATTTGAAAACAAGTAAATGACACTTTAAAAGTTTAACAATGTGTCTGAATAATGAAAGCTAATTTTTTGCCCCTTTTAATGTTAATCTGTTAATTAAAAAGATATACGGCTAGATTACGAGTTTTGCGGTAAGAGCTGCTCGGTTCTAACTTGCAAGTTATTTCCACCGCTCACCTCCCTATAGCGGTTTTTACCTATTACAGGTTTGCAAAAACCTGGCGTTAGCAGGCAATATGTAAGCGTTGAGCAAAATTGTGCTCCATACTGCACTCCAATACCAGCGCTGCTTTGAGCTGGTTTTACATGCTCGTGCACGATTTCCCCGTAGACATCGATGGGGAGAGCTGGCTAAAAAAAAGCCTAACACCTGCAATAAAGGAGCGTAAAGCTCCGTAACGCAGCCCCATTGATTCCTATGGGGAAACAAAAGTTATGTTTACACCTAACACCCTAACATAAACCCTGAGTCTAAACACCCCTAATCTGCCAACATCCCTATACTATTATTACCTAAATAATTCCTATTTAAAACTAAATACCTGTAAAATAAACCCTAAGATAACTACAATATAACCAATAGTTATATTGTAGCTAGCTTAGGTTTTATTTTTATTTCACAGGTAAGTTTGTATTTATTTTAAGTAGGAAAAAGTTACTAAATAGTATTAACTATTTACTAACTACCTAGCTAAAATAAATACAAATTTACCTGTAAAATAAAACCTAACCTATCTTACACTAACACCAAACCTTACACTACAATTAAATAAATTACCTGTAAAAAAAAATAAATGCAAACTCTCCCCCAACAATAAAACCCACTACCAAACCCCCCAAATAAAAACCTACCTAAAAAACCTAAGCTCCCCATTGCCCTGAAAAGGGACATTTGGATGGGCATTGCCCTTAAAAGGGCATTTAGCTCTTTTTCAGCACAAACCCTAAGCTAAAAATAAAACCCACCCAATAAACCCTTAAAAACAAAACAAAACAAAAAAACTCCCGAAGATCCACTTACAGTTTTTGAAGACCCGACATCCATCCTCAATGAAGCGACAGAAGTCCTCAGCGAAGCCGGCAGAAGTCTTCTTCCAAGCGGGCCGAAGTCTTCATCCAGACAGCATCTTCTATCTTCATCCATCCGGCGCGGAGCGGCTCCATCTTCAAGACATCCAGCCATCTTGGATGGAGTCCCTTAAAGGAACCTTCAATCTTCATTAGCCGTCAGAATAAGAGGATGCTCCGCGCCGGATGTCTTGAAGATGGAGCTGCTCGGCGCTGGATGGATGAAGATAGAAGATGCTGTCTGGATGAAGACTTCGGCCCGCTTGGATGAAGACTTCTGCCGGCTTCGCTGAGGACTTCTGCCGCTTCGTTGAGGATGGATGTCGGGTCTTCAAAAACTGTAAGTGGATCTTCGGGGGTTAGTGTTAGGTTTTTTAAAGGGTTTATTGAGTGGGTTTTATTTTTAGCTTTTAAGGGCTATTGGTAGTTTAGTTTAGTTTTTTTTTTATTTTGATAGGGCTTTTAGATTAGGTGTAATTAGTTTTAAATATTTGATCATTTCTTTTTTAAGTATTTAGTTTTAAATAGGAATTATTTAGTTAATGATAGTAATTTTTATTTAGATTTATTTTAATTATATTAAAGTTAGTGGTGTTAGGGTTAGAGTTACGATTAGGTTTAGAGGTTAATAACTTTAGTATAGTGGCGACGATTTTGGGGGCAGCAGATTAGGGGTTAATAACAGTAATGTAGGTTGCGGTGATGTTAGGAACAGCAGATTAGGGGTTAATAATATTTAACTAGTGTTTACGATGCGGGAGTGCGGTGGTTTAGGGGTTAATATGTTTATTCTAGTGGCGGCAATGTCCGGAGCGGCAGATTAGGGGTTAATATTTGTATTATAGTGTTTGCAATGCGGGAGGGCCTCGGTTTACGGGTTAATAGGTAGTTTATGAGTGTTAGTGTACTTTTTAGCACTTTAGTTATGAGTTTTATGTTACGGTGTTGTAGCATAAAACCCATAACTACTGACTTTCAGGTGGCGGTACGAATCTTGACGGTATAGGGTGTACCGCTCACTTTTTTGTCTCCCAGGAAACTCGTAATATCGGCGCAAAGGAAGTCCCATTTAAAAATGACTTTTTGAAAGCTGCGGTAGTTGCGTTGCGTTACGGCCAAAAAAGTGTGCGGTGCACTTATACCTGCAAGACTCGTAATACCAGCGGTAGTGAAAAAGAGCCTTTTTACGCTGTTTCAGAAACAAGTTCCTGTAAAATGTATTAACAAAAAAAAAAAAAAGATTAACCAATCAGAATGCGACAGCAAATCTTGTTATATCACCTTTAGCTCAAACTAAATCTATTCCGTTTTTGACACCACCTGACTCAGATCTTAATGTGTCTGACACATTCTACTGCATCAGTCCTTATTATTATTAAGGGTGAATATTTACCATATTTTTATTTTAAACAAAAACGGTTGGCTGCGTTCATTATTCTAGACAAATTTCAAACATTTTCTGAAGTTTTTTATTTTTTTTTATTTTCAAAAATCATACGTCCTACTTTAAAATGTACACATTCTGCTCAAAAATAATTAAAATAACTAAATGTGACATTTTGAATGTTGAGTCTCTTTGATTTACATATTTTTCCTATAGAAAAAAATTGATGGTAGAAAAGAAAGTCATAGAGAAAATTTGTTCTAACATTCTTTTGTCATTCACCTTTTTATAACCTTACGCCACTGCATCCGAGTTACAAAGGTCTGCCACGGATATACAAAACCGGACTGTTTTTCTCACCCTCCGGTTTTTACATGCGACTAAAAAGACAGATATTCTGTTTCATTACAGATTGGTAAACCCAAAGTCGGTATTGCTGCTATGGCCTATTAAATGGAAGTTGATCCTTATTAATTTAAAAGAAAAAGAAATCACAAAGGTTTGTGTTATTTGCCTCCATTGCAGTAAGTTTTTGAACTTCAGGCCCATAGTGAGCAATCTGTAACAAATTTCTTCCCTGAACATCCTAAGAACATATCCAAAGAGACATTAGTTTCCCCCGAATATTCCTTCCCTGCGCTATTCATTTTTTGTTTTGTTTAAAAGTAAACGAAAATCTAATTTTTGTTAAACATTTACATTAGTTTTCGTTATATTGAATGTAAATGTTTCAAAGCTACATACATACTTTTAAACTGTAAAAATACTTAACATGATTTGTTCTGGAGAGCGCACCAACCCAATCCTTTTCTTGCCAGAGCCCTGGACACACTAACAGGAGGCTTAGGGCTAGATTTATCAAGCCCCTACGGCTGCAATTTCTCACAAGAACTTGCTCGCCATAATTTATCAAGCAGCGGTCATCAGACTACTGCTTCCCTAAGCACTTCGCCACCTCTAAGGTGGCGAAATTCAATCTCCGTGGTAGAGTCCGACCGAGGAGATTGACAGCTCCAGCCCGCGCGTGATTGGCTGTGCGCGGGCAGGGATGGGAATGCGCGAGCGCAAAATTGCGCCAGTGTGCAATGTTGATTACCTGCGGGTAATTTCGCCCCACCACAGGCGAGCTGAGGCGTACAGGGGCACTTATACGTGCCCCTGTATGCCTCAGCTTTGAGAAATCTAGCCCATAGTGCATTCAGTTCCCGGGACCATCACTAAACTTAGTGCAAGTCCTTGGTAATGAGCATGCTAAGGCTCCTGTTAGTGCAGCTGGGATCCTCCAGCAAGGATCAGGTTAGTGCACTCTCCCGAGTGCGTTATGGTAAGTATTTTACCATCTAAAAGTAATTTAAAGGAAACAAATACTGATGAATTTAGTCAGTATATTTTAGTTTTCTTTAAATTTCATTGGTACATTCATTTGGATATTAATTTTCATTTCCAAAAACAAATATCCGATTTTCAGTACGAATGTACATTTGTCCGAAAACGAATGCCCATCCCTAATATGTTCTACACAATCATGCATTTGCCGTTTGTTTCAATAGTAATTGAAATGTTTTTAAAATGACTGTTTTCACATAAAAATGTTACTTTTAATAGTTTTCTTTCATTTGCAGGAGAGGCTGTTTTATGTTCTTTTGTAACAGAGCTAATGCTGGTATAATACAATGCATTGATTCATATGAAGCGCTTGTTACCTAGCAACACTTATCTGCCAATATTTTCAGTGGACAGTAAAGTCAAAATGAAACTTTATGGATAGAAAATGAAATTTGAAACACATTTTTTTAACTGTTCTTCTGTTTTACTCAGTTCTCTTGGTATCCCTTGTTTAAAGAGCCCAGGAGTATGCACATGTCTTTAGCCATCTGGCATTAGCAGTGTCTGCAACAATGTTTATAGCAATGTTATACATTGTTGAAAATACTTCTGCCTAAGAATGCTATATGCTTGCATGCTCTTTTGCTCCTATCAGACCTAGCTACTCTTACTACAAAAATACCAAGAGAACAAAGCAAGCTTGATATAATAGAATGTTTAAAATTGCATGTTCTATCTGAATCAGTAAAGCTTTTAATTTTGACTTTGCTGTCCCTGACACTTTGCTACAACACACACTGGTATTAATAAGTCATTCCAGAATTGGAAACAGATTTTTGTTAGTGTTTTAGTTTGCTGACTACTATTAGAGGATGGGATATGTGCTTTGTCATTAAGTGAGATGGAATTACTGAACTAACAGACTAACACATCAGCACTGAATGTCACTGCTAAATTCATCTTCTGTTTGGTTATATTTTTGCATCAGTTGCTACATGACCCAACAAAGACCTTGTCTGTTTTCTCACATCTCTTATAGCCACAGCCACATTAATGGTATATTACAAATACTTCCCATAATTCACATGAAAATACAGCAAATGAACATGTCAAATAGTTTACATGAAAGCAAAGGTTAAAGGGACAGTAATTGTTACTAACATGTAATAAGCAATACAACAAAGTCAAAATTAAACTTCCATGATTCAGATAGAAGTAAATTGAAAAGTAGTTTAAAATAGTTTTCTCTATTTGATTTGCTTTGTTCTGTTGGTGTCCTTTGTGGAAAAGCATACCTAGATAGGTTTAGGAGCAACAATGCTCACTGGGAGCTAGCTGCTGCTTGATGGCTGCACATATTTGCCTCTTTTCATTGGCTCACCAGTGTGTTCAGCTAGCTCCCAGTAGTGTGTTGCCGCACTTTACAATTTACTTCCATTATCAAATTGTTTAACATCCTTTTATTTTTTATTTTTTTTATTTTTCCTCTGGCAGGCACCAGCTCCTACTGAGCATGTGCACAGGTTTAGAGTATATATGTATATGCATTTTATGCTTGGCTGATGGCTGTCACATGGTTCAGGGAAGGAAATGTACGGAAATTTTTAGAAATTTTGGTAGGAAAAAAACAACCTACTGTTCATTTGAGTAAATGCTATTGCAATGTCTTGTGCATTTGCAATTATAGTGTATTTAAAGGTATAGGAAAGGCAAAATTAAACTTGAAAAAATCAGAGCATGCAATTTTATGACTTTTTTTAAAATCGCTTCTCTTTTCAAATGTGCTCTTGTGATGCATTGTGAAAATTAGTACACACACACCCTAAACTAATGGGAGCTAGCTGCTGATTGGTGCATGCACACATTTGTCTCTTGTGATTGGCTAACTAGATGTGTTCAGCTAGCTGTCAGTAGTGCAATGCTGCTTTTTCAGCAAAGGATAACAAGAGAATGAAGCATATTTGATAATAAAAGTAAATTTGACAGTTGTTTAAAATGTTATGTTCTATCAGAATCATGAATGAAATGTTTGGGGTTTCTTGTCCCTTTAATGATCCTTTTTTTTAAACATCTTTTCTAAATGGGGAAAAAGGGACAACTGGACCTTAAAGGGACAGTATACACTAGATTTTTCTTTGCATAAATGTTTTGTAGATGATCCATTTTATATAGCCTATACAGCTGCTTTTTTTTTTCTTTAAGTATAGTTTTGCTTATTTTTAAATAACATTGTGCTGATGTCTAACCAAGCCCCAAAGTTTTAAGGGAATACTGATGTATACCTATTCCAGCTTGCTTCTGTTTGTCTAAAGAGTCTTTTCATATGCAGAGGAAGGGGGAGGAGGGGAGTGTCTGCTTTTTTTGCTATAGAACCACTTTCAGTGAGTGTTCCAGCTAATCTTTTAACAGAGCTAAACTGGGAGCTTCGAAGTAAGTTTTTAAACGGTTTTATACTGGGTTTTTAGATCAGTATTTGTGCATATTATTCTTTATAGTATTATGTCTATTGCATGCAGTTATATGAAAATTGGTGTATACTGTCCCTTTAAGGACTGATTGCACATAAGCAAGATCTTGCACAGCTTTATTGACTGACATTAGATATGTGCATCCGTGCACTTCGGGTGCTAACGAATGCAGAAGGTGGTGGTTGCAAGCTGCATTATTTTTAGAGCTGGATTTAATATTGAAAGAGTTCAACAACACTGAGATCTGGACTTGCACTCACACAAGAATAAAATCAGTCTTGAAAAAGAGCTGACTATGGTTTGCAGGTTAAGTGCATAAATGCACATATCCAATGGGCATTGACAAACCTCACAAGAAAAAAAATAATAATCTCATTTTAGGAATATCCCTTTTACAAACAAAACTATTATACATTTTAAATCCCCTCTCTTATATGCAGCAAGAAAAAAGAAGAAAAAAAAACTACCTCTGTGTTCCTTTTATTGATAAACCAATTAAAGCTCCCAGAAATCCGCTGTAAGCCAGTCGGCTACCAACAAATGTCAGATAAGAAACAGAGCATGAGACGTGCACATGATGCAATTAGGATGAGTATCACACCAATGAGGTATTGATGGGATATTACATAGTCTGTTTCATTGTAGTAATAAACCAAGCTTAATCGAAATCATTTTAAATAAATATTGCAATGGTATTTTACCTTTATTTTTTTATTTGTGCAGTGTTCATTACTTCCTGTCACAGTCCTGCAAGGAGGCTGGAGTCTCTACAGGAAGCTTTTCTAGCTTGAGCGCATAAATCTTCTACAGTAACTTGAGCTTGTTTACTATTCAAATAATGCTCAAGAGACATTAAGTCTATTTTGTTCATACTCAGAAGCAGCAGAATACAACTTAATTTCAACAGAGGCCTTCTCTTATCGATCTAAGGGCAGTGGCTATAATGAGAGTTTCTAATGTTTCAAGAAAACAAGTTGTTTGCTGTTTTATACACAAGCTGTTACTTTTTGTGTTTACTTTGGTTTAACATAATTGTTTTTATTAAAAGATCACTGTTTAATATCCCTTTTAACAAGTCGGTCATTTTAATCACTGCCACTGGTAGCAGCATAGCAGTGCAGGAGATAATATTCTTATCTACAATTAATGAATGTTTTTAATTTAGTCTCTATTTCAAAGGGATGTTGCACTATAAAATATGCTTCCTGATTATCCATTTTACTATCTGGAGTGTATTAAAGGGACAGCGTACTCAAAAATAAACTATCATGATTCAGATAGGGCATGTAATTTTAAACAACTTTCCAATTTACTTTTATCATCAATTTTGATTTGCTCTCTTGGTATTCTTAGTTGAAAGATAAACCTAGGTAGGCTCATGCTAATTTCTTAGCCCTTGAAGGCCGCCTCTTATCTGAATTTTGACATTTTTTCACAACTTGAGGGTCTTAGTTCATGTGTGCCATATATTTAACATTGTGCTCATGCCCGTGGAGTTACCTAGGAGTCAGCACTGATTGTTCTACAAGCTCCCCCATTTAAATAGGTTATGTTTTCAATGAGCAAAAGCATCCATTTCTTATAAAAAAAACAGGTCAGCTGATATAACAGGTCCTTAGAAATATAAGGGGACAATAATTTTACAGTACAGTGTCCCTTTTTAATGATTTTTATCCCCTGATAAATTTAATATTTGATAGATTTGATAAGCGAGAAAAAATAACACAGATGCACCTGTGTAATTCTGAGCTCTTGAGGGTAAAGTTTTAAACCTCCATAAACTACAATATAGCTCAGTGAAAGTTTTTATAAGGATGACAAAATAATCAGATCCCTACCAGGATGCATTCGAGATTGCACACACTTAAAGGGACACTGAACCCAAATTTTTTCTTTTGTGATTCAGATAGAGCATGACATTTTAAGCAACTTTCTAATTTACTCCTATTATCAAATTTTCTTCATTCTCTTGGTATCTTTATTTGAAATACAAGAATGTAAGCTTAGATGCCTCCCATTTTTGGTGAACAACCTGGGTTGTTCTTGCAGATTGGTGGATAAATTCATCCACCAATAAAAAAGTGCTGTGCCATAGTTCTGAACCAATAAAAAAGCTTAGATGCCTTCTTTTTCAAATAAAGATAGCAAGAGAACGAATACAAATTGATAATAGAAGTAAATTAGAAAGTTGCTTAAAATTGCATGCTCTATCTGAATCACAAAAGAAAAAAAAAATTGGGTTCAGTGTCCCGTTAAATAATTGGACAAGATCAAATGGGAGAACTACAAATGGCTAACAATAGATGTTTCTTCCTTGTACTCTAGTATTCCTCACACAGAAGGTTTGGAAGCACTTGAGTACATGTTAGAACGTCACACTGATTTCCCAGACAAATTCATTAAATTTTTGATTCAGATAACAAAATACTTATTAACCCACAATTATTTTGTGTTTAAGGGGATATATTATCTCCAAATGTGTGGAACGGCTATGGGGGCAAAATTTGTCCCCGGTTATGCAAATCTTATTTGTCCCCGGTATCGCTAGTGGAAAATAGGTTTTTTAAAATCCATTATTACCTTCATTTCCCAACGTTATCGGAACAAGGACTTCTACAAGATTTCAGCACGCTCACAACACTCAATATTACTTAGCTAGCTGTCGCACAAATTCCAGATAGACTGACACGCTGTGACAGAAGCTGTGGGTGTTATGCACAAGGGTAGGGAACCGTTTTGATAATGTGCACTCATACTTATGACAATGTTCTGTAACCGAGACTATGAAACTAAAAGTGTGCAGGAGGTTGCCTGGGGACAGCACTGCATATGAATATTATTTTTTTGATTGTTAGTGTACCACATTGGGTAAGAGTGCCATGGTTCAGCACGCCTAGTTTAGAGCTTCAAATGTAAGACTATAAAGTCTGAAAAAAAAGTATTTGGTTTTGCCAGACTCATATCTAATTGCAAGGGATTACAGTTCCTGTCCTGATGCTCCGTAGCCACAAAAATTACAAATTTCTGCTGACAGTTCTACTGTGAGGAGCATTTGATTGCGCTCCTCACAATAGAACTGACAGAACTACCAATGAGAAGCATCGGATCGCGGCAGCGCAGTTATCCCATGCTGTAAAGAAAATGTCAGAGCTAATGGCACGCAAAACAAGGAGTCTGCACAGGAGCGTGCATACACGAAGCAGCTAAACGTATTCTGAAAAAATAGATGGGCTTGGTAAGTAACAAAAAATTCAGATTGTTCATCTGCAAATATTTTATTTTTCCTACAGGTTTAACCCTTTCCTGCCGGGGTTAAAGTGTCTACATCGGAACAACTGTTCCGATGTAGACAAATTAAAATCATGCGATCGTGCACACGATTGCGAGATTTCACAATTGCAATCAAATCCAGGAAGCGCAGTAGGCTTCAGGACAGCTGTTGGCTATGTTGTTCTATTCTGTCATAACGGCTCTAAAGCCCAATGTAATTATGACAGAATAGAACGGCATAATGGCTTTAAAAGGTTAAAAAGGTCTTCAGGGATACAATTAATGTATGTAACAGGCTGCAGAAGATAACTTTAAAAAAAAAAAAGTGTATAATGTCCCTTAAATTTATCATTCACATACAAGACAAACAAGAAGAGCATTAAGTAGCTAGATCTATTTCTGGAACATGAACACAACAACATAGTCACTTCCAATTACAGAGAAACACTACAGGGAGTGCAGAATTATTAGTCAAGTTGTATTTTTGAGGATTAATTTTATTATTGAACAACCATGTTCTCAATGAACCCAAAAAACTCATTAATATCAAAGCTGAATAGTTTTGGAAGTAGTTTTTAGTTTGGTTTTAGCTATTTTAGGGGGATATCTGTGTGTGCAGGTGACTATTACTGTGCATAATTATTAGGCAACTTAACAAAAAACAAATATATACCCATTTCAATTATTTATTTTTACCAGTGAAACCAATATAACATCTCAACATTCACAAATATACATTTCTGACATTCAAAAACAAAACAAAAACAAATCTGTGACCAATATAGCCACCTTTCTTTGCAAGGACACTCAAAAGCCTGCCATCCATGGATTCTGTCAGTGTTTTGATCTGTTCACCATCAACATTGCGTGCAGCAGCAAACACAGCCTCCCAGACACTGTTCAGAGAAGTGTACTGTTTTCCCTCGTTGTAAATCTCACATTTGATGATGGACCACAGGTTCTCAATGGGGTTCAGATCAGGTGAACAAGGAGGCCATGTCATTAGATTTTCTTCTTTTATACCCTTTCTTGCCAGCCACGCTGTGGACTACTTGGACGCATGTGATGGAGCATTGTCCTGCATGAAAATCATGTTTTTCTTGAAGGATGCAGACTTCTTCCTGTACCACTGCTTGAAGAAGGTGTCTTCTAGAAACTGGCAGTAGGACTGGGAGTTGAGCTTGACTCCATCCTCAACCCGAAAAGGCCCCACAAGCTCATCTTTGATGATACCAGCCCAAACCAGTACTCCACCTCCACCTTGCTGGCGTCTGAGTTGGACTGGAGATCTCTGCCCTTTACCAATCCAGCCACGGGCCCATCCATCTGGCCCATCAAGACTCACTCTCATTTCATCAGTCCATAAAACCTTAGAAAAATCAGTCTTGAGATATTTCTTGGCCCAGTCTTGACGTTTCAGCTTGTGTGTCTTGTTCAGTGGTGGTCGTCTTTCAGCCTTTCTTACCTTGGCCATGTCTCTGAGTATTGCACACCTTGTGCTTTTGGGCACTCCAGTGATGTTGCAGCTCTGAAATATGGCCAAACTGGTGGCAAGTGGCATCTTGGCAGCTGCACGCTTGACGTTTCTCAGTTCATGGGCAGTTATTTTGCGCCTTGGTTTTTCCACACGCTTCTTGCGACCCTGTTGACTATTTTGAATGAAACGCTTGATTGTTCGATGATCACGCTTCAGAAGCTTTGCAATTTTAAGAGTGCTGCATCCCTCTGCAAGATATCTCACTATTTTTGACTTTTCTGAGCCTGTCAAGTCCTTCTTTTGACCAATTTTGCCAAAGGAAAGGAAGTTGCCTAATAATTATGCACACCTGATATAGGGTGTTGATGTCATTAGACCACACCCCTTCTCATTACAGAGATGCACATCACCTAATATGCTTAATTCTTAGTAGGCTTTCAAGCCTATACAACTTGGAGTAAGACAACATGCATAAAGAGGATGATGTGGTCAAAATACTCATTTGCCTAATAATTCTGCACTCCCTGTATATCGAGAGTGGATTTCTGTCATGCACCACATATGAGAGAGGGTTTACCAAAAGGCCAGTTTCTTTGTATACGCAGAAATTGCTCTTCATTAAAAATGTACAGACTGGAAGCCAATGTACTCGCCAATAATTTGATAGCTAGGGGATACAACAAATCAGTACTCAAATAGATTATTCTACAAGTTGATAGACGAAGTCTACTTCATAACACAAACAAGAATACACACCAGAACAACAACAAAAACGACCCATCTGTCATAGGCAACATATACTTTACAACTGAATATAGTATATGGTTTTACACTATCTGCAATATTATCAGAAAATATCTACCAGTCCTTAATGGAGATCCCACACTGAGATTCAAACTTGATAAGTCTGATATATGTGGCTAGAAAAGCAACTAATATAGGAAACAGTTTAGAAAAAATTCAATAAAAAAGAATCTGTTCCAGGGAACTGGCTTACTCCAACTAAAGGGTTCTTTAAATGTGGGCCATGTTCCCTGTAAGAGCTGTGGCTTTACAAACAAAAGTAAGACATTCATTTCCACACAAACCAAAATAGAATATCATATCAAAAACAGAATAGATTGTACATCTAAGTTTATTTACTTAGTGACCTGCAAAGCGTGTGACCTACAGTACGTCGGCATCACCACACATCCCCTAATAGATAGAATTAGAGAACATCTCATCTCTATAGATGAAGAAATTCCCAGAACACCAATAGCCAAACACTTCCATACACATGGAACAGGCACTAGCAATTTATCTTTCATTGGTATTGAACATATAGAGAGAGACCCCCTAGGAGGGGACAGACTATTAAAAAGAGAGGTTTATTGGATTTTTACATTGGCAACAAGAATACCTATGGGTATCAAATGTAGGTATGATGTCAATCTTTTTGTTGAGTAATGATCTATTCAACATAAAATAATTTTACCTACACTATATTGTCAGCTCTCAAATAATTTATCATTTCTATGTCCCACCTTCTCTAAAGATAACTCCAAATATATGAAAACATATCAACATATGCCGAGTAACAACAAAGTTATCCAGGCACAAAATAAGAAGCACACTAAGTACCTCCAATATATTGGATCTTTGTATTAACTTACGATAGACACACAAGTAGATGTCAAGTATATTTTTAATAGCACCAGTAATAAATCTTTTAATACACGAGAGGTATCACACTCTTATATCAAGAGTCAGGTCCCACCAATATTAGACTTTAACGCCAGTTAACATTTTATTCCTCAACATGTTTCTTTTCTTAAATGAATAGTATTTTACTTTTTTCTTTTTTTTAAAAAAAAAAAGCATTTTGGTTCTAAATATTTTGTATTCACACCTTTAGTGCATTTTGTGCATAATTCATTCATGTCTTCTTTTATGTATAGTCTTAGTTTAATCTATTAAGTCATCAAGCATGTCACAATTATACATATATCCCCCCTTGAATGTATCTTCTAAATCAGCCAATTTAACAAACAACTTTCTCATTGGCTAGCTTAAGGTATATTTAAGCACACCTGGGGGGGGGGGGGGGACAGGTAACTTTCTCTGATGAAGGGCATGTGCAAAACGCATCAGATAGCAGGAGGTCTACCTTACCTTGTTGTTGGATGTCTCCTGACTGAATAAATACTGGACTGCATTGGCTAACTAGCTCCGGTATTCTCTTTTTGTCTGTGGCTTGCTATGACAAAATTCAGTCAAGTTTGTATATTGCAAATATACGTATTTTGTATCTAGAAAAATATTTTAAATATTCATTTTAGCAGCATTATAATTATTGCAAATAAAGTGCTAATTAGATATCTGCCACTCAAGCCATTCGGCCATTTTCAGAGACAAATGTATTCTTGTGGAACAGCAACACACTAGGATCTGTGCTAATCATACTATGACTACCTACTGTATTCTCATTACTCTCTTCCTCTTCTCTCTATCTTTACTCTTTTTTCACTCCCTTTCCTCTCTCTTTTTTCCTCTTCTCTACATCTTCTTCTGTCTTTTCTGTGTTTCCCATTTTCCCTTTTTTATCCACGCTGTCTTCTCTCCCTGACTCTCTGCCTTTTCTCGACTACCCATCTCCCCTTCCTCTCTCCTCTCTTCTCTCTTACACCCTTCCTCTCTCTGTCCATTCTCTCTTTCTGCCCCTCTCACTCCTATTTCTCTGCTGTCTTGCTTAACCCCTTAATGACCACAATGTACCCTGTATGTCACTGGTCGTTAAGGGTTTTTTCAGGACATAATAGCACAAGTCTAGCAAGAACACGCTATTAATGCCCTCCATCCAGCAGGCTTTGTGGAATAGAGCAGTCTCAACGCTGGTGGCAAGACCGCGCTATAAAACAATCAAGTGCCAAAAAAAGGCTAGCGACATACAGGGTACGTCGCTGGTCCTTCCTCACTTACTAACTCTACAGCCACCTCTGCTTCTAAGCATTCAAAAATTGAGAACTCAAGCTTATAATGCAGCATTCTGTTGACCATTTTTTCGAATATGCATGAAACTGGTTAAAGGAACATTAAACAGTTTGAGATTGTTCTATAAAATCTTTGCTTGATATGTAGTAAAACATGCAATATTATTTTATTTACTTTGTCCCATTTCTTGTAATTTTAACTTTAAAAATGGTGCTTTTCTCAGTCTCACAGAGTTTCTATAAAGTAATAGTGCAGCCATGTTGGAACATAGGTTTTCCCCTTATCTGTCTCTGCTGCTAATGACAATTAGGGTAAGATACAAAACAGGCAATAAGGTGTGTGGAAACCTTGTTAGATAGTTACTTCAACATTCCTACATTCCAAACAGCCTTTTTATTGCATGTTTTATACAACTTTGAGTAGAATAAATACCCTGTCTGTTGCATTTGTATATCAATAGCCAAACTCGCCACCAGTTGCCTTATTTGGAGGCGTATATCCAGACTCTTAATGGAGTAGGACATAATGCCTCTGTCCTTAAAAGAGGTGATAACACAAGACCGCACATCAAAGCACGTTATGCAAACAAAATGAGACATGTGGCAGGGTTAGGCTTACAATACTCGGACTTAAATCACAGGAATATGTGACAAAATACATAATGAAGCATATTGCTTTTTTTACAACATATAATTAAATTGTTATTTTGTAATTCAATGTGTTTAATGTCCCTTTAATTGCATGCCTATTATCGGTGGGGTGTAACTAGTTTGAATCATCTGAACATTTGCATCTATAGTTTGTATGAGGACACCTGTTTGCATTATTAATTATGCATTAATAAAATAGTCTACTGTCCATTAAACTATACTGGCATTGTGTTGTCCTGGAAATCTAGCTTTATGAAGATCAATGAACAAATGGACTCCTGGTCTACAGGTGTCCATATGGCATGGAAAGGGTTACTTTATAAAATTGTAGTCGGCATTAATCACCTTGATTCTGTTTGCAAAGCCTGCTTAGCAAGTTCTAGCAGTTTAGGATGCCTTGTGCTGATTATTATAACTGCTGCATGACTATTTTTTGCATGAATCATTCAAAGGAAATGGACGCCGCCTTTCCCTGAAGAGAAAAAGTAAATTAAGTTTATCGATTCACCTGTGAGCGCCTACGACTCCTCCCCTCCCTCTCTTTCTGTGAAAATCATTTTGGTGCTTTTTATTTCAGAAAGATTTCAATCTGTGTTCTGAATTGATTAATTTTTAGCACAATATCAATTTAAAGGTGTTATGTGTGTAAAATGAATAGGATTTTTTTTCTTAGTATGAATATTCATATAATGCAAAATAAAATGTTCTCATTCCTAATGGTGATGTGTTAAAGGGACAGTAAAGCCAAAATTAAACTCTTATGGTTCAGAGGGAGTATTTGATTTTAAGTAACTTTTCAATTTACTTCTGTATTGTTCTCTTGGTGTCCTTTTTTGAAAAGCAAACCTAGATAGGCTCAGAGGCAGCAATGGTCTACTTATCCCTTTGCAAGAGTTAAGGGAACAGTAAAGCCAAAATTAAACTTTTATGATTCAGCTAGAGCATGCAATTTTAAACGGCTTTCCAATTTGACTTCTGTTATCAAATGTACATTGTTCTCTTATTATCCTTTGTTGAAGACTAAACCTAGGTAGGTGATGGATTAGGAGCATGCACATGTCTATAGTAGTCTATGGCAACAGTGTGTATAACACTCCTATAAACAAGGTTGCAGGCACTGCTGCCAGATGGCTTAAACTTCTTAAAGGGGCATTAAACCCAACATTTTTCTTTCACGATTCAGATAGACGATACAATTTGAACAACTTTCCAATTTACTTCTATTATCTAATTCGCTTAATTATCTTTGTATCCTTTGTTAAAGAAGCAGCAATGCACCACTGAGCCAATAACATGAGGCGTATATATGCAACCACCAATCAGCTGCTCCTGAGTCTACCTAGGTATCCTTTTCAACAAAGGATATCAAGAGAACGCAACAAATAAGATGATGAAAGTAAATTGTAAAGTTGTTTAAAACCACATGCTCTATCTGAATTGCGAAGGAAAAGAACTGGGTTTAATGTCCCTTTTAAGACATGTGCACACTCCTGAGCTCACATAAGATTACTTTTAATAAAGGGTACCAAGAAAAGTAAGCAAAATTGATAATAGCTGTAACATGGAAAGCGGTTTAAATTGTGTGCGCTATCCAAACAGTTGGTTTATTTTGGTTTTACTGTCTGTTTGAACACACAGGACCTAATTATCCAAAACTAGCTGGATTTTTTTTTTAGCATTACATTGAAACATAGATTTTTAAGACAGATAAGAGCCATAGGCCCAGCAAGTCTGCCCGATATTTCCTAAAATTATAAACTAGATGGTAGAATAGCCTTATGCTTGTCCCAGGCATTCTTAAAGTCCCCCACAGTGTTTGTCATTACTACCTCTTGTGGAAGTTTATTCCATGAATCAATCACTCCTTCTGTAAAGAAGCACTTCCTCAAATTACTCCTGAATCTACTACCCTTTAGCTTGAGATCATGACCCTTTGTTCTTGAGTTTTCCATTTTATGTAAAATACCCACAGCCCCAGTTTTACTAAGCTCTTTAATATACTTGAAAGTTGCTATCATATCACCTCTTTCCCTTCTCTCCTCTAAGCTATACATATTTAGGTCATTGAGCCTCTCCTGATACGTTTTAATTTTTAGACCATGTACCATTTTGGTTGCCCTCTTTTGTACAGATTATTGTATTGAAATGTATGCTTCTCCTTCACACCCAAAACTCCACATAGTCACGTAAACAGGTCTAAAGCTAGAATGTGCTTGTTGCACACAGCCAAATCAATTTACTTGAAAATTTATATGAATTACATATTTCCGAGCACTATAAACATAGGTGCTTAATAACATTGTAAAGGTTACAGAAATGCTGAAAGGGTAAAAAAAACCTGCCCATGGCCATGAGTTGGTTATTGGTAAACCCGGTCTACACTCCATGGATTTTATCCAAACAAAGTAATTTTGCCATATACAGAGTTGCGATTCGCAAATATTCGCTTCTTTTGGTATTACCATCTGAACTAGAGTACTAGAGTAACTTAAAGGGACATTAATTAAAATAGTACAATACCATCTCAGTGTTTATTTGTAAGTTTGTGAGTTTTCCAATTCTGAGAACTTTTGAGAAGACTTTGTTGAGTTTTTATACATGGTATGCTAATGTATTGCAATACTACAGAATAAAATACAAGGTGTTTTATGTCCTTTTAATGAACTAAAACTGCAGCCTATATGTAGGGGTTTCTATTTTCTTTCATTTTTTTCCTTAATAAAGGTTTCTAGATCTGGGCTTTGAAAAAAGAAATGTAGAGTGTCCATATGGAGTGTCCGAGGTGGAAGAAATGGGAGACATAATTGTAACATTGATTTCAGAGCCATACAGTAAGTAATCTGTAACGTATATGTGTGGTGGTGTGATATGTCTAAAGGTGGGCCTTTTATGTGGATTACAAAATACATTAACAAGAAAAATGATAAATATATATTGAGTAGATTGAGCAGCATTTAGCATAGCATAAAAAACAAATAAAAACCTATTTAGTATTCATTCATTCATTCAAACTTGCACTGTTGTCATCAGAGATTGACCAAGTACCTTTCAATTACTATTATCAAGATATAGAGGAGTTGTTTTTTTTTTTTTTTTTGCTTTAACCATTCTACAATCTCCATAATATACATCTCACAGCAAGCAGGCAAAATGTATTGATGTGCTAACTCTAGTGTATGCTTATGCAGGCTGATGCAATGTGCATGTTCATTAGACAGTTATACACAAAACAAAACCTATATAATAAAAAATAAAAATTAGCTTAATTTGATGAGGAACATAAGATATTTATTTTTTTGTATTTAGACCACAGGTTTTCAGATCCTGAAAGAGTAAATTACAAATTTGAATCTGGAACGTGGTAAGTAACATTTAATTATTTTTTGTTTGTTTATGTAAATTAGAGTGGGAATGAACAAATTCCAGAAGCATAGGAATCCATGATTTTTAAAACTTCCAAAATTGTGGATCTTCCCCCTAACTTTTTATATCTATCTCTATCTAGAAATCAATATATACAGTATATAGCTATATCTATAAATCAATATACTGTGTGTGTGCATGTGTGGGTGTGTGTATATATATAATATGTGTTACTCATCCAGATGGAAAAAGTTTCTTGTCCCTTCAATGTTAAAGATGGAAAACAAACCATTTTCTTCACTTAGCCACTTTAATTTCTTACTTGGAAATGTGTGTGTATATATGTATATTTATGTATATGTATGTATGTATGTATGTATATATATGTGTATATATATATAGAGAGAGAGACCAAGTTTATATGGGTTCCCATATTGGGTAGTTAATCTTGTAATATACTTTTTTGTTAATTGTTGAAGAATAATTAAAAAAATTCCCTATAATGTTATTATCAAGCTAAAAATACAATTCTACCTTGTTTTTTTTGTTTGTTTGTTTTTCCTCAAGTGTTATTTCTGTGTGTGGATCATTTGTGATATATCAATGCGTGTTCTTAGAGCTGTAGCAATGTATGTATCTAAAATGGTACACGGTCTAAAATATAAAACATACAAAGAAAGACTCCATGATCTAAATATGTATAGTTTTAGAGAAAAGAAGGGAAAGAGGTGACATGATAGAAACCTTCAAATATATGAAGGGACTTAATAAAGTAGAAGCTGAAAGCATTTTCCACAAAACAAGGGGTCACAATCTAAAGTTAGAGGGTAGAAGATTCAGGAGAAATTTGAGTAAGCATTTTTTTACAGAAAGGGTGGTGGATTCATCGAATAAACTTCCATTTGATGTGGTAAACACAAAGACTGTAAAGGAATTCAAAAATGCCTGGGACATGCATAAGGCTATCCTAAGGAAAAAGTAATATGGGTAGACTTGATGGGCCTTTTTGGTTTTATATATATATATATATTTATTTTTTTACCATTGTTTTCAGTGTCCTACAAAAGCCTTAATTTAAAATAAAAAAAATCACCTGACATTTCCTTAATGTGCCGATTAAAATGTTTTCTGTAGTTGCACACCATCTAACATTATTTGAGTTGGCCTTGTTGAAAGCTAAGGAAGAAATGTTACAATAATATTGAATTACTTGAATCCCTAACGCTATGTGTACTTGATATAAGAAGGTAAGCACTGCCTGTTAGAGATCAAAGGTTTTATGACTTGGTATCTGACCTCCTTCTTTTCTCAAAGTGAGTTATTGTTTCCATAAATCAGAAAGAACAAACATTTATAAACAGGTATTCAATGTTCTATAGGAATTGAGATTATAATCACGGCAAAGTAGAGTCTGATTGGTGGATTGCTGCCATCTAGCCAAAAAGACAAAATGCACTATGTTCCATAAATGCAACAGCTGACTTGATGGAGTGGTTTTCCTAATTTCCAATTTTGTACTAAATGTAACTGAATATATTTTCACAATCATAACTGAAAATATGTAACTTTATTAGATATAGTTATAAATTGATGTCAGTTTATTAATTATAACAGTTTATTCTCTTTCAGTAGCAAACTGGAAATAATTGACGACAACACAATTATCAGAGCCAGAGGTTTACCATGGCAGTCATCTGATCAGGACATTGCACGATTCTTCAAAGGCCTAAATATTGCAAAGTGAGTGGTGTAAAAGGATGAGAGAACGTAACAAATAATAGGGGTGGGGTAATTGAATTTAAAAGAGAGGGCTAAAGGGACTCTCCGTTCTGAAATTTTTCAAAGTTGTTATGTGTGGAGCAGAGAGGGTGGATAGTTACAAGATAAATGCTGCCAACAAGGGGCTGGTAGAAATGTAACCTTGCAACTTGAAAGGGTGGAATACACGATGAGTCGTGATGTTGCATACAAAATAGATGTTTGTGTTTTTGTTTTGTTTTTTATATTTAAAATTGTCATTTTGTTATCTGCTTTAGTTTAGACAAATAGGGAGATATAGAGATAAGTTCCTGCAAAACTCCTTAAAGGAACAGTCTAGTCAAAATTAAACTTTCATGAATTAGATAGAGCAGGCAATTTTAAACAACTTTCTTATATACTCCAATTATCAATTTTTCTTCATTCTCTTGGTATCTTTATTTGTAAAAGCAAGAATGTAAGCATAGGAGCCAGCCTTTTTTTGGTAAAGCACATGGGTAGCACTTTCTGATTGGTGTCTAAATCTAGACATCCAATCGGCAGGCAGACAATAAAAATTATTGTAATTCATGAACCAAAAATGGGCCGGCTCCTAAGCTTACATTCAAATAAAGATACCAAGAGAACAAAGAAAAATTGATAATAGGAGTAGGAAAGTTGCTTAAAATTGCATGCTCTCTGAATCATGAAAGTTTAATTTTGACTAGGCTGTTCCTTTAAACACAAACATTTTTAAAGGATTAAGTGTTTTTACTTAATTTTCTAATGTAAAAATAAAGTGCTGTAATTTATTAGAGATTTATTTATTGTGTATTCCACATCAGCCATATCCTGCTCAACAACCACATTGCATTGTGTCTCTTTATAAATCTTGTGAGTAAAAAGAAACTTTGTAGGATAGCCTTGCAAATGTAACATTTACTCCCAATTTAAAAAAAACTTAAAGGGACACTGTACCCAAAAAATTTCTTTTGTGATTTAGATTGAGCATGAAATTTTAAGCAACCTTCTAATTTACTCCTATTATCAAATTTTTTTCTTTCTTTTCGTATCTTTATTTGAAATGCAAGAATGTAAGTTTAGATGCCGGCCCATTTTTGGTGAACAACCTGGGTTGTCCTTGCTGATTGGTGGATAAATTCATCCACCAATAAAAAAGTACTGTCCAGAGTACTGAAACCAAAAAAAAGCTTAGACGCCTTCTTTTTCAAATAATGATAGCAAGAGAACGAAAAAAAATTGATAATAGGAGTAGATTAGAAAATTGCTTAAAATTGCATGCTCTTTCTGAATTACAAAAGATTTTTTTGGGTACAGTGTCCCTTTAATGTGAAAGTCAACCATAGCGTTTTTGAAACGCTAGGATTGACTGTTGAAACAAATAAAGGGCGCTTCCATTCATTAAGTATTAGATACTTCATGCAGAAAGTGCCTTTATTAGTTTCAACCGTTCGCCGTTCTTAGCTGCTACAGCAGCCCACGGCAAAAAAAAAATTTTGCTAAGAGGTGATGTTATTAACTCTTAGCAAATAGCCGTGCGGTAAATCCGGCTCCCATGGGCGCCAAACTGGATTTACCACACGGCTATTGGCTAACAGGTGAAAACGTCACCTCTTAGCAAAAAATGTTTTGGCCATGAGCTGCCATAGCAGCTAAGAAAGGCGAACGGTTGAAACGAATAAAGGCACTTTCTGCATAAAGTATCTTATACTTCATGAATGGAAGTGCCCTTTATTTGTTTCAACAGTTAACCCCTAGCGTTTCAAAAACGCTATGGTTGATTTTCACTTTAAGGGAGCCATTGAAAATTCTTATCTGGCCTTCCTGTTCTTGAGGCTTACCAATCGTTTGCACTTTGGGGTAAACCCTCTGTATTTACTTTCATGAAGTCTTCTCTTGACTGAAGACTTGGCAATGATATACCTACTTACTGGAGAGTGTTCTTTACTTGGCTAGATGTTTTGGTGTTTTTTTTATTTTCTCACAAGGAAATCATTTTGTGATCAATCCCCACAGTTGTCTTTTGTGCTTTTTAAGGAATATATCAATTTGTTCATTTGGTCACTTATGTTTCTGCTATCTCTCTGATGGGTTAAGTTTTTTGGGGGGGCTTTTTCAACCTTATGATGGTCTGCTTTATTTGTATTGACAGCTCTTTGCACCTTATTTTAAACATTCACAGCAACAGCTTCCAAATGCAGATTTCACATTTGGAATAAATTTCAGACCATTACCACTAAATACAGTAGATATTCATTATTAGCAATTACATAATAAAAACACAATTCAATAACGCTTACTCTGAATTCCAAATAAGTAGTAGTATTTTTTTTTTATGTATTTTTTTTCCCGAACCCTGTATCGTGACAGCCATCAGCCAATCACTGACTAGTATACATATACACTGTGAACTCCTGCACATGCTCAGTAGGAGCCGGAGCCTCAGAAAGTGTGCACATTAAAAGTACAGTTTGATAATGGAAGTAAATTAGAAAGTATCTTAAAACTGCATGCTCTTTCTAAATCACAAAAGTTTAATTTTTAATTTGTTGTCCCTTTTAAATAACAGGGAAACAGCCCATACCTGGCCATGAAACAGCTTCTCTGTTAATTGTCGTATTACTTTTGGCCCCATGATAAGGAGGGGGCTGCAAATAAAAATTATTGTAATTCATAAACCAGTCACCCAAATTTGGATGTTAATACCCTTAAATTAATGCTGACAGTCTGCACTTTAATACATTTTCAAAATTTATTTCTATCAAATTTGCTTCATTCTCTTGGTATCCTTAGTGGAAGGTGCAGAAATGCACTTCCGGGAGCTAGCTTAACACATTGTGAGGCAATGACAAGAGGTATATATGTAGAACCACCAATCAGAAGGTAGCTCCCCAGTAGTACATTACAGCTTCTGAGCCTAACTAGGCATGCTTTTCAGCAAAGGATACAAAGAAAATGAAGCAAATAAAATGATAGAAGTAAACTGTAAAGTTATTTAAATGCTCTGTCTGACTCATGGAAGTTTTGTTTTTCCTTACTGTCCTTTTAAGCCCAAATTCATTATATAACATCAAGGACCAAATACTTTTGGATCTAACTATTACATTCTTGAAAGTAGTATAAGATTCAAGACTTTTTAAAGACCGTCCTTCAATGAAAAAATCCATGAGACATTACTCTGTTTAGCCTTCTTTTCATCATCATTTAACTGTAATATTGAGGTTCATTGACGTTATGGTTACATTTTAGATAGACGGCCTAACTCTAAACCCATTCATCTCATCTGATACTGTATACCTAGTGAGTGATCAGGGGAAAGTTCTAGCTATGGTCTTCATCAGACCCCATTCTTTCAATAGCCAAATTCCACTGCATTATTTGGAGCCAATCTAGTATTTAGTCTGTAGACGACAAGGCTAATCATGATAATAAGTTAGTATGAAGTGAATTGTTTTACAGCTGTTATCTGATAAAGCCAATTAGGGAAATATATGTAGCTGGGTTAGCCTTGAAGTCAGCAGGGTGCCTTTCCAGCTCTGAGATTTAAAAAAAAAAAAATCCATGGATTTCAGAGCTAAATTACATAAAACTGAGGCAAAATAAATAATGAAATCATAATTTTACAAATTTTACTGGACAACCAATTAAAATACTGGCCTCTATGATTAAATACTGGGCACCCAACATTCCTATTTAGCGCACTTTAATAGTTGATCCTTTTCTCCTTACACCTTTCTCCCTGATTTCTATGAATATCTTACACTGGCAAATAAGCCTGTTATTCAGTAGTATGAGTTTGTTGTGTTACATTCACTTCTGTGTTTTACCTGTAAAGGGGCGGAGCTGCCCTCTGCCTTAATGCTCAAGGCCGAAGGAATGGAGAAGCCCTTGTGAGGTTTGTGAGTGAGGAACATAGAAACTTGGCTTTGCAGAGACACAAGCACCATATGGGGAATCGGTACATTGAGGTACGCAGTAAATATAATTTAATTTAACCTTTTCATATCATTTGCATATTAGTAAATTTGTTTTTTTTTTAATAGGTGTATAAAGCAACTGGAGAGGACTTTCTAAAAATCGCAGGAGGTAATTATTTAAAGAAACATTTAAACAGACTACCTATGACATGTTAAGTTTAAAAGAAGATATGCAGATATGTATGTTTTATTTATTGTACCTCCTTTTTCCTGTTATTTATCACTGAAATTTGTATTTTTAATTTCCTCTAGAGAGGCTTAAAGGCATAGTAAACCCCAGATTTTTATTTTATGATTCAGATAGAACATACAATTTTAAACAACTTTCCAATTTACTTCTAGTATCAAATTTGCTTCATTCTCTTGTTGTCCATTGCTTAACGGACAGCATTGCGCTACTGACAGGAAGCTGAACACATCTAGTTAGCCAATCACAAGAGACAATTGTGTGCAGGCACCAATTAGCAGCAGCTCCCACTGGTGTATGATATGTGCGTATGAATTTTAACAAGGGATACTAAGAGAACAAAGCACATTTAAAAATACAAGTGAATTTAAAAGGGTCTTAAGATTACATACTCTATCTATCTGAATCATGCAACTTTAATTTTGAATTTCCTATCCCTTTAAGAAAAAATTAGCATACTTAAAGTATGGTATATGTACTAATCACATTGTTTACGTAGAACCTGGTATACATAAGATTGTTCACTGCTTGTAAATAGCCAATGCTAAGGGCAAAAATATATGTGAGAAATTTCAAGGGGTGCATGCCTGGAGTACTCTGATATAGTAAAAAAAAAAAAAAAAAAAAAAAAAAGTGGAAATCCTCCTTTTAAATTCCTAGCCCACTTATTTTACATTGTAGACACTTGTCTTATGTGGTCTATCACTTGCACAGCTAAAATATTTAAAACTGTAAATTCTGCATTCATAAACTTAAAACAAATAAAATATAAGAATATGACATGGGTATTTTTTGAGTGAAGTATAAACAACTGCTTAGATCTTCTTCTTTTTTTAAATATTACTACAATGAAACAGACTGTTTAAAGTCCCTTTTTTAAATTGTTCTATTTTCTAATACAATTTCAGATATTTTAGTATTAATACATTTCTGTAAAAAAAACAAAATACTCCCTAAAAATTAAACTTTATTATTTTGCATGTTTTAAAGCACAAACTATATATTAAAAAGACAGCAATTTTATACTTACAAAATATTTATTCGTTTAACATCGCATTTCTAATGGTGTACAATTAAGCAAATTTGTAACTTTTCTTTATCAAGAAGGTTTGACTCTTTATACTTACAAAATGTTATATATATTTTTTATTATATATTTTTAAAAATCCTAAATCAGGAATGTTCATCTCTGTTTGTATGTCTACAATCATGGTTGCATTTAAAGATTTCTTGAGTTATGGGTAATATGTCCCTTTTAAAGAATGCTGCATCACTTTCAAATGCTTCCACATTTGGGCATCATATCCATTTAAAGGAAGATTAAAAGTACTCTATATGCATATTCTATATCTACAAGACATAAATGTATAGCAAAAAGATTTGCACAAAAAAAAGCTTCGTCCTAGAAGAATATAATTTTATGAAAAATGGAAAACAGGTTGTTTAAAAAAAATATTGTGGAATGAAAATATAATATTTAATAATTTAAAGGGGAGGGTGACAAATATAAGGTTGAATCAGGTCTTATTTCAGTGTGGTGCCATTGATTTAAAAATGTTCTATATAACACGCATATTGTTTTTGCTTTACTTTATCCTATTGTGGTTTGTAATTGATAAAAGGTATATTGATGATGTGTGTATTATGTCTACATTTATCTATGTGATAGTCCTCATGTATATGATAGTAATCCAGTTTTTGAATTAATAATATGCAGAATTGTTTGTATAATAACGTTCTCCTTTTCAGGCACCTCTAATGAAGTGGCTCAGTTTCTGTCTAAGGAGAACCAGGTGATAGTACGTATGAGGGGGTTGCCTTTCACTGCTACTGCAGAAGAAGTGCTTGTATTTTTTGGACAGAAGTGCCCAGTTACTGGAGGAAAAGAAGGGATCCTGTTTGTTACCTATCCTGACGGCAGGCCAACAGGAGATGCTTTTGTACTCTTTGCATGTGAGGAATACGCACAAAATGCACTAAAGAAACACAAAGACTTGCTGGGCAAGAGATATATTGAATTGTTCAGGAGTACAGCAGCAGAGGTTCAGCAGGTCAGTGAACAGATAATGTGATATTGAGTCATGACCCCAAGTACTTGCTGAATTTATTGCTTCATTAATGCCCTTCCACAAGACATTTATTGGTGATCAGACATGTCAAGATGTTGGGACTTACATTTGTAGGCAAGTGGCCAAATACTTTATTCACAATATGCCTTTGTTTTTAAGTATCAAATCGATTTTAAATAATTTGGAATAAAAGTTTAATTTTTAAGCTCTCAAATCTTGCACGCCAGAGTTTGATACTCTAGTCCGTAACTTCTTATTTTTAAGTATTCAGTGTATTTCTTTCTCTCTTTCTATCTCTCTCTTTTTCTTTCTCTCTCTTTCTCTTTCTTTCTCTTTCTCTCTCACATACCTGTGAAATAAAAATAAAACCTATGGGGGGGGCGGAGGCAAGCAGTCGCATCTATTCTGAGCTCCAGCTATAATCAAGGCATTAAGTGACTAAAATGATATACTAACTTCTTTTAAAAGACATTCATAATAGGCACGTTATTGGGATGGTCAGTGGCACTCTTAACTTTCCTTGTTTGGATCAAATATATCCTGATACTACCACATAACAACGCCGTTTGCTGAGGCCTATGCAGCACTCCTAGATTTGATCCTCCTCAACTCGGAAACTCTCTGAATACTCTCTAAATACCTACATCCACAGCAGGATCTACACCGGACCCCGAGGCAGAGGCTTGCAGTTAAAGGCACTTAAGAGACCTAAAACTTTCATTTTGCTGATTGCTATTGCCCTACATCTTCGTGATCAAACCAGCCTGAGACATTAAAATGCAAGAGCCTCATATCCCATATCCCTGTTTACAACATCTCAAGAGTTAATTATCTCTCTACTCATGGACCTGGACGCTCGTTTAGACTCATCAGGCACTATGCAGGGTGGCTCTACGGATCGTGGTTAGCCACTGCACTGCCTGTTGAAGACCAAGTCGCTTTGTACGCTGGGATGAGTGTCTTAGGGCCACCAACTCCATTCTCTAGCCCTTTCGGGTGCACCCCAGATGCAACAGAGCGAGAGTGAGTATAGCAAGGACTCAAGGCAGAGGAAAAGTATGTCGGAGACTCTTCATCCCATACGTGCTGCAGACGCCCTAAAGCTGTTGGAGAAGTGGCAGATGCCTGTAGGGTTATATTTGACTGAGAGCGCACTGAGACCACCAAGGAGGACATCACATCTTCACCGCAGGCAGGTTTCTCCCTGTTGGAGATTTGGAGGGTCGGCTGCACAAAGTGGGACACTACTTGAGTCTTACGGGAGAGACACCATATATCACGCTGCTGTACTGCAGGACCCCGTTGATCCGGGTGGCTAAAGCTAATATTCAATGTAGGAAAGTTGAAGCTCTCTATACACAAAAACTTGTTGGTTGATAAAGATCAATTATCACACTACAGTTTCTTCATTAACCAGAACAATCTTTATGCCACCTATTTCTACTGTTAATGTTTATGTAGTCCTGTTAAGCCTCTGGAGGTTTTCATATACTTTACAGTGTCATAGGTTGTAGAGGGTGCAGCTTGGTGCCTTAATGAAGGGCCAGATTATCTCATCACTAATAATATTTTATGGGATGTTGCTGTACATATTGATATATGTCCCTGCAAGCCTACATATTTATATAATTGTCTAAAGAGGGATAATATCTTACACCATACTGCTGTATCTATGTTCTAATACTAGAAATTAGTGTATCCCACCAGTTAGACCCTTAGTGGGACATTAATGTGAGCCCTAACAATATTGCTGCATCCTTATAAATTGTTACTCCTGATCTCATGTTATTTTACAATTTGAAAGCATCCACTTGTATTTTTTAATATTGGTTTGCCTCCTATGACGTCATGTGATGCTCTAACCTCCTATGGAAATGCTCTTTATGATAAGTGTGTCTTTATGCCATTAGACCTTACATGCTAACCTTATCAACCGGTTGCGTTACTGTTGCTCTTTAATTTATGATCTGTATCATTATTGATATGACTGATAAGACTACTAGACGTCATATTAACTCCTCTGCTATATATGTACTTCCTATCATTAAGTGGTTAATATGTAATCATAGCTCTATGTATAATTAATAGTATTGCTTGCGGCCAAGGCAATACGACATCTTGCTATTTTTGATATTTGTTGCAAATTATATATTGTGGTTCTTTTAATCGTGAGCTATAAATTACATCTTTATTTGGGAGTCCTGCTGGCTATGGTGGTGATTGTGCAGTCAATTTGGGGGTTAACACACTTTATGGACCATCTCTCCCTAAGAAAAGTCTATTACTAATACCCTAAAGCAGAAGCTTTCATTGTAAAATATATATTCCATTAGAACCCTTACTCTCCCCTTTTTGATCTTGACTTAGTACTGCATCTAGGGCACAGAACTACAAATAGTGGAACAACACACAATTCTCAATAGTGGGTTGTATCCACAGGAAAGGAGGTGGGCCTCTTTTATGCTACTCACTATAGTATATAAAAATGTGGGGAATTAGACAATCCCAAGTCCTCCAATGGGAGTATAAAAAATAAAATATAAAATTGATAGGGAGTCCTATTAGGTTATAATATAAAATATACAATGAGATCTATGATTAAATTATATAATACATATATTCTCCAGGGTATGCAATAATTTATATAATTCCTAAGGCAATCCTTAGGTTAAAACCTGTCACATATAAATGTCCAATCTGAGTCCATAAAAGTACAATCTGCTCGATGTGGTGATCTTCTTGAAACAAATAAACATCAGATGATCCCCATCGGATAGCTGCTCTCTCCGTATGATAGTGAATAAAAATAACAAGTCCTGTAAGACAAGAGGTAGAGGCGCTCTTGGTGCAGACAACCCTATAACTATATATAGTGACACTTGTGTTAATAATAGGAGCGGTACTCACAAGTGTAATTGCACAAGCAGTGCAATATCTGACAAGCCGAAGCTTCAGAGCCGCTCGGCTGACTCATTCCTGGCCGGTCTGCTGTGTGGAATCGCTGCGGATCCTCAAAACATCCAATATAATAAATACCTAGAATACACAAAAAAGTGAAAGCGCCCTTGGTGCAGAGAGAACCGATGCTATGGGACACAACAACGTGAAGCAATGGAATGATACTCACAAGTTAGATTGCACAGCCAGTGCAATATCAAACAAGCCGAAACTTCAGAGCCGTTCGTCTGACTCTCCAAAGGCAGATCAGCTGTTCCAAAGATGTGAACCTTAGGGGGTGTGTGAAAAACATAGTTAGTGATTTGGTCAATTTAGCCTTTATAAGGCAGCAAGGTAGTTCCTGAAAATTATGTAGCCTGATGAAACGGCACTTAAGCCGAGAAACGCATTGCAAAGTAAACCTTTAATGTTTTTAATAAAAGTGATTTTATTAGCTCTACCTTGCCTACGACCATATCATTCCATCCTTACATGTTTGGGGACCCATCGCTTTTGAGCCACTCAAATAACACAGACTAAGTTTGATTTCCATACAAGCGGTCACTATACTGTGGAATAGCAGTTGCCAGCCTGAGAATCCTTTCGGCTCACCTTTGGAACAGCTGATCTGCCTTTGGAGAGTCAGCCGAACGGCTCTGAAGTTTCGGCTTGTTTGATATTGCACTGGCTGTGCAATCTCCCTTGTGAGTATCTTTCCATTGCTTCACGTTGTTGTGTCCCATAGCATCGGTTCTCTTTGCACCAAGGGCGCTTTCCCTTTTTTGTGTATTCTAGGTATTTATTATATTGGATGTTTTGAGGATCCGCAGCGATTCCACCCAGCAGACCAGCCAGGATTGAGTCAGCCGAGCGGCTCTGAAGCTTCGGCTTGTCAGATATTGCACTTGTGAGTACCGCTCCTATTATTAACACAAGTGTCACTAAATATAGTTATAGGGTTGTCTGCACCAAGAGCGCCTCTACCTCTTTTGTCTTATCTAGGGCACAGAGGCCAACTTAGAGGCCGGTCACACTTGTTTATCTATACCTTAACAGCAACTATATCTAAGTGTTGGGCCTCCTAGAGCCATAAAGCTTTTTTTCATTGATTAGTGGCCTATTATATCATTACCACTTTAAATATGTATATAATGAGGTTTTGCTCTAATTCGAACCCCTCCCCCCCCCTTTTATTTTAATATCAAGCGGTGCTTACCCGCTGTTATATTCTATACGTTCTTATACTACAATCATATGCTAGGGTCCATTGGTGGACCCACCCTGATATATATTTCAACATACCTATATCATTGCTCTTTATTATCCTAAATCTCCTGTCTTTGATGTATCAGTTTATTTGAGGTACATATACGGAGTATATATAATAGAAAATGGAGGTTTAATTTACTTATGTTCATCACATTTGCAAATATGTATGCATTTCATTGTACTTCTAATTTACTTAGTTACTTACTTGTTACTGTGATTGAACATACTCTTTGTATTGTTGTTGCTACAAATCTCAATAAAAGAATACCTTATAAAAAAAAATAAAACCTAAGCTAGATACAATATAACTATTAGTTATATTGTAGCTAGCTTAGGTTTTATTTTACAGGTAAGTATTTATTTAGTTTTAAATAGGAATAATTTAGGTATTTAAAATATTTCCAAATAAAAATTACCATAATTAGGTTAAAGTTAGTGGGGGTTACAGTTACATTAGGGTTAGGTTTAGGGGTTAATAACTTTAGTATAGTGGCGGCGACATTAGGGACAGCAGATTAGGGGTTAATAATATTTAACTAGTGTTTGCAATGCGGGAGTGCGGCGGTTTAGGGGTTAATATGTTTATTATAGTGGCAGCGATGTTCGGAGCGGCAGATTAGGGGTTAATAATTTTATTTTAGTGTTTGTGATGCGGGAGGGCCTTGGTTTAGGGGTTAATAGGTAGTTTATGGGTGTTAGTGTACTTTGTAACACTTTAGTTATGAGTTTTATGGTCCAGCTTTGTAGCGTAAAACCCATAACTACTGACTTTCAGGTGGCTGTACAGATCTTGTAGTTATAGGCTGTACCACTCACTTTTTGGCCGGACAGGCAAAACTTGTAATACCGGCGCTATGGAAGCCCCATTGAATTAGGACTTTTTGAAAGGTGCGGTAGTTACGTTGCGTTACAGCCAAAAAGGTGTGCGGTACAGCTATACCTACAACACCTGTAATACCAGCGGTAGTGAAAAATCAGCGTTATGAGCAAAACTCATAATCTAGCCGGTAGTTAGTTGTTTAAAGATATACAAAGAATGTCAGTGCTTTAATTTCTATAGTAAATTATATGAAAAAAGGCTAGTTTACCAACTTGACCATGGAGGAGGTGAATAATAAATTATAGGTCTGTAAACTAAGAACTGTAACCGACAGGCCACCGCTTCAGTTTATGCGCTACGTGTAGTGATAAGGGGAATAACTTGCGGTAACTGTTAGTCTGAGGTCAGGGAAAGGAGGTATGTTGTAAAAGTAATAGCTAATTTAAATATCAGTGGGTCACAAAATTAGAGATGAGTAAGCTATGGATTAGGGTCACATTTGTATCTAATAAAAGCTGGTATGCTTACTATTAACTGCAGCCCTATTTTGATAACTTAAAGAGAATTTCCCATCGGAAGTGGAGAAAGATAATTTAGATGTTTAAAGAAATGGGAGTAAGCAAATCTGCATATCTTTCAACAAATATATAGGGTTACTCATTGCTATCAAACTATTACTGCCTGCTGGTTATCTGTCTTGTCAAACAGTGAATATTTTTTATTCTCTGTTATTCGTATACATAACTTTTAGCAGCATTGTAGAAACATTATTACACATCTGTGTGGGGCAGATATATTGCTAATACAGAAATATACAAGCTATAATCAGAAATTTATAAAAGAGGTAATAGCATATTGAGTAAATCCAAGACAATTTGTCTATTTTAAGCTCCATGCCACTAAAAGGGAAAGCTGCTAACCCCCTCAATAATTTTAGCTCGTTATTACATTGTATATTTCTCGCAACCAGACACCTGGGATAGATGGCGGTTTCTCCACCATTAGTTTGCAATGGAACTAATAAATAAGATGAATGAATAGCATGCCATAGAAATAAACCTTACAATTTGCTGTTTCCTTAAAGGGATAGTCTAGTCAGAATTTTCTTTCATGATTCAGATAGAGCATGTAATGTTAAGCAACTTTCTAATTTACTCCTATTATCAATTTTCCTTTGTTCTCTTGGTATCTTTTTATTTTATTTCTTTATTTATTTTTAAAAAGCTGGAAAGTAGGAGCCGGCCAATTTTCGGTTCAGCACCTGAGTTGGTCTTACTGATTGGACACCAATCAGCAAGCGCTACCCGGGTGCTGAACCAAAAATGGGCCGGCTTCTAAGCTTATATTCCCGCTTTTTAAAATAAAGATACCAACAGAATGAAGAAAAATTGATAGAGTAAATTAGAGCATGCAATTTTAAGCAATTTTCTATCTAAAAAAATCTATTAAAGTGAAGGTAAAGTTTAGGTAATCCGAATATATCTAGCTTATCCAATGTTAAAAGAATGCATAATCACTAACTTTATTCAATAAAAAAAAAAAAAAAAAATTATTTTATTCATAGCTTTTCCTACTGTTCCGTCGATAATCCCTCCCAACCACTATTTCCGGATTTGAAGTGCCATGACGTATAGAGCGGTCCCACCCGCTCTATACGTAATCTCAGAAGTGCGTTCATGGTGAGCGCTGCAAATGCGCATGCGCGATTCTGAGCTTACCATCACCAATGCGCATGCGTTAATCGCGGGGAAAACATAATATTGAATGAAGAGCTGTATTCATTCATTACTATGTTACACGAGAGAGAACAGTTCTTTCTTTATACTCTGCGACCCGAAGTATCCGTAGTTAAGTGATCCTCTTGTGCGTAAATCACTGCTGCTGTAAAAAAAAGTATGCATGCCCAAAATGAGAACACGCTACACGACTAATAGCAAAAAAAGAATGTAGCGCATGCGCAGTGCATCGAGGAGAGGGATGACGTAGGGTCATGGCCGCCTAACGGCCAGAATTTCAACTGGCTAATGAAAAAACGTCACTCAAAAAGAAAAAAAAGAAAAACGGGTCGAATTTTGAAATCTGAAAAATGAGAATTAAAAAGTGAGATTACGGGATTTGTAAGTAAAAACCGAAAAAATGATGACTTTAAGTCCTATTCAATTTGAAAAAATATTTGAATTCTGGATCGTTGACAAGTTAACTTTACCTTCACTTTTAAGGGACAGTCTACCATAGAATTGTTATTGTTTTAAAAGATAGATAATCCCTTTTTCTCCTGTTAAGTGTGATCAGTCCACGGGTCATCATTACTTCTGGGATATTACTCCTCCCCAACAGGAAGTGCAAGACGATTCACCCAGCAGAGCTGCCATATAGCTCCTCCCCTCTACGTCACCTCCAGTCATTCTCTTGCACCCAACGACTAGATAGGATGTGTGAGAGGACTATGGTGATTATATTTAGTTTTATACCTTCAATCAAAAGTTTATTTTATAATAGCACCGGAGTGTGTTATTCCTTCTCTAATAGAATTTGAAGAAGAATCTACCTGAGTTTTTACTATGATTTTAGCCGGCGTAGTTAAGATCATATTGCTGTTTCTCGGCCATCTGAGGAGAGGTAAACTTCAGATCAGGGGACAGCGGGCAGATTAATCTGCAAAGAGGTATGTAGCAGCTTATTATTTTCTGACAATGGAATTGATGAGAAAATTCTGCCATACCGATATAATGTAAAGTCAGCCTTAAATGCAGTAGCAGCAACTGGTATCAGGCTGTCATGTATGTATATTTTACACTTCAGTATTCTGGGGAATGGCACTTCACTGGAATTATACTGTGTGCATAAGACTTTAGCCTAATTTGCAGGGACTAGCAACAGGCTTTTTAATAACACTTAATTTATGTTAACGTTTTTTGCTGGCATGTAAAATCGTTTCATTTTCTGAGGTACTGGGTGAATAAAATGTTTTGGGCACTATTTTTTTCCACTTGGCAGTTGTTTTACTTAATTTATGACAGTTTACTGATCTCTCTCACTGTTGTATGTGAGGGGGAGGGGCCTTTTTTGGCGCTTTTGCTACGCATCAAAAAATTCAGTCAGAAGCTCGTATTTCCTGCATGATCCGGTTCATCTCTACAGAACTCAGGGGTCTTCAAAACTTGTTTTGAGGGAGGTAATCACTCACAGCAGAGCTGTGAGATTGTAGTTGACTGTTATAAAAAACGTTTATTTCTGTAACTTTTTTTCTGCTATCAGGGTTAGTTGTCCTTTGCTAATGGGAACAAGCCTTTGCTAAAATTGTGTTTTTTACAAAGATTTGATGCTATAACCTTTCAGTTTATTAACTTTCAACTGTCATAACTCTTTCTGTGCTTTTTATAGGCACAGTACGTTTTCATATTATAGTAAATTACTTGAAAAGTATTTCCAAGTTGCTAGTTTATTTGCTAGTGTGTTAAACATGTCTGATTCAGAGGAAGACATCTGTGCTATATGTGCTAATGCCAAAGTGGAGCCCAATAGAAATTTATGTACTAACTGCATTGATGCTACTTTAAATAAAAGTCAATCTGTACAAATTGAACACATTTCACCAAACAACGAGGGGAGAGTTATGCCGACTAACTCACCTCACGTGTCAGTACCTGCATCTCCCGCTCGGGAGGTGCGTGATATTGTGGCGCCGAGTACATCTGGGCGGCCATTACAAATCCCATTACAGGATATGGCTACTGTTATGACTGAAGTTTTGGCTAAATTACCAGAACTAAGAGGTAAGCGTGATCACTCTGGGGTGAGAACAGAGTGCGCTGATAATGTTAGGGCCATGTCAGATACTGCGTCACAACTTGCAGAACATGAGGACGGAGAGCTTCATTCTGCGGCTGACGGTTCTGATCCAAACAGATTGTATTCAGATATTTTAAATTTAAGCTGGAAAACCTCCGTGTATTACTAGGGGAGGTGTTAGCGGCTCTGAATGATTGTAACACAGTTGCAATACCAGAGAAAATGTGTAGGTTGGATAAATATTTTGCGGTACCGTCGAGTACTGACGTTTTTCCTATACCTAAGAGACTTACTGAAATTGTTACTAAGGAGTGGGATAGACCCGGTGTGCCGTTCTCACCCCCTCCGATATTTAGAAAGATGTTTCCAATAGACACCACCACACGGGACTTATGGCAAACGGTCCCTAAGGTGGAGGGAGCAGTTTCTACTTTAGCTAAGCGTACCACTATCCCGGTGGAGGATAGCTGTGCCTTTTCAGATCCAATGGATAAAAAGTTAGAGGGTTACCTTAAGAAAATGTTTGTTCAACAAGGTTTTATATTGCAACCCCTTGCATGCATTGCGCCTGTCACGGCTGCAGCAGCATTTTGGTTTGAGTCTCTGGAAGAGACACTTGAATCAGCTCCATTAGATGAGATTACACACAAGCTTAAAGCTCTTAAGTTAGCTAACTCATTTATTTCAGATGCCGTAGTACATTTAACTAAGCTTACGGCTAAGAATTCCGGATTCGCCATTCAGGCGCACAGAGCACTGTGGCTAAAATCCTGGTCAGCTGACGTTACTTCTAAGTCTAAATTACTTAATATACCTTTCAAAGGGCAGACCTTATTCGGGCCCGGATTGAAAGAAATTATCGCTGACATTACAGGAGGTAAAGGCCATGCCCTGCCTCAAGACAGAGCCAAACCTAAGGCTAGACAGTCTAATTTTCGTTCCTTTCGGAATTTCAAAGCAGGAGCAGCATCAACTTCCTCTGCTCCAAAACAAGAAGGATCTGTTGCTCGCTACAGACAAGGCTGGAGACCTAACCAGTCCTGGAACAAGGGCAAGCAGGCCAGGAAACCTGCTGCTGCCCCTAAAACAGCATGAATTGAGGGCCCCCGATCCGGGAATGGATCTAGTGGGGGGCAGACTTTCTCTCTTCGCCCAGGCTTGGGCAAGAGATGTCCAGGATCCCTGGGCGCTAGAGATAATATCTCAGGGATACCTTCTGGACTTCAAATACTCTCCCCCAAGAGAGAGATTTCATCTGTCAAGGTTGTCAACAAACCAAATAAAGAAAGAGGCGTTTTTACGCTGCGTACAAGAGCTTTTATTAATGGGAGTAATCCATCCAGTTCCACGGTCGGAACAGGGACAAGGGTTTTACTCAAATCTGTTTGTGGTTCCCAAAAAAGAGGGAACTTTCAGGCCAATCCTGGATTTAAAGATCCTAAACAAATTCCTAAGAGTTCCATCGTTCAAAATGGAGACTATTCGAACAATTTTACCCATGATCCAAAAGGGTCAGTACATGACCACAGTGGATTTAAAAGATGCTTACCTTCACATACCGATCCACAAAGATCATTACCGGTATCTAAGGTTTGCCTTTCTAGACAGGCATTACCAGTTTGTAGCTCTTCCATTCGGATTGGCTACGGCTCCAAGAATCTTCACAAAGGTTCTGGGTGCTCTTCTGGCGGTACTAAGACCGCGAGGAATTTCGGTAGCTCCGTACCTAGACGACATTCTGATACAAGCTTCAAGCTTTCAAACTGCCAAGTCTCATACAGAGTTAGTACTGGCATTTCTAAGGTCGCATGGATGGAAGGTGAACGAAAAGAAGAGTTCTCTCTTTCCACTCACAAGAGTTCCCTTCCTGGGGACTCTTATAGATTCTGTAGAAATGAAAATTTACCTGACAGAAGACAGGTTAACAAAACTTCAAAGTGCATGCCGTGTCCTTCATTCCATTCCACACCCGTCAGTGGCTCAATGCATGGAGGTAATCGGCTTAATGGTAGCGGCAATGGACATAGTACCCTTTGCACGCCTACACCTCAGACCGCTGCAATTGTGCATGCTAAGTTAGTGGAATGGTGATTACTCAGACTTGTCCCCTTCTCTGAATCTGGATCAAGAGACCAGAAATTCTCTTCTATGGTGGCTTTCTCGGCCACATCTGTCCAGGGGGATGCCATTCAGCAGGCCACACTGGACAATTGTAACAACAGACGCCAGCCTACTAGGTTGGGGCGCCGTCTGGAATTCTCTGAAGGCTCAGGGACAATGGAATCAGGAGGAGAGTCTCCTACCAATAAACATTCTGGAATTGAGAGCAGTTCTCAATGCCCTTCTGGCTTGGCCCCAGTTGACAACTCGGAGGTTCATCAGGTTTCAGTCGGACAACATCACGACTGTAGCCTACATCAACCATCAGGGAGGGACAAGAAGCTCCCTAGCAATGATGGAAGTATCAAAGATAATTCGCTGGGCAGAGTCTCACTCTTGCCACCTGTCAGCAATCCACATCCCGGGAGTGGAGAACTGGGAGGCGGATTTTTTAAGTCGTCAGACTTTTCATCCGGGGGAGTGGGAACTTCATCCGGAGGTCTTTGCCCAAATACTTCGACATTGGGGCAAACCAGAGATAGATCTCATGGCGTCTCGACAGAACGCCAAGCTTCCTCGTTACGGGTCCAGATCCAGGGATCCGGGAGCGGTCCTGATAGATGCCTTGACAGCACCTTGGACCTTCAGGATGGCTTATGTGTTTCCACCCTTCCCGATGCTTCCTCGATTGATTGCCAGAATCAAACAGGAGAGAGCATCAGTGATTCTAATAGCGCCTGCATGGCCACGCAGGACTTGGTATGCAGATCTGGTGGACATGTCATCCTGTCCACCTTGGTCTCTACCTCTGAAACAGGACCTTCTGATACAGGGTCCTTTCAAACATCAAAATCTAACTTCTCTGAAGCTGACTGCTTGGAAATTGAACGCTTGATTTTATCAAAACGTGGTTTTTCTGAGTCAGTTATTGATACCTTAATACAGGCTAGGAAGCCTGTTACCAGAAAGATTTACCATAAAATATGGCGTAAATACCTATATTGGTGCGAATCCAAAGGTTACTCTTGGAGTAAGGTTAGGATTCCTAGGATATTGTCTTTTCTACAAGAAGGTTTAGAAAAGGGTTTATCCGCTAGTTCCTTAAAGGGACAGATCTCAGCTCTGTCCATTCTGTTGCACAAACATCTGTCAGAAGTTCCAGACGTTCAGGCTTTTTGTCAGGCTTTGGCCAGGATTAAGCCTTTGTTTAAAACTGTTGCTCCGCCATGGAGTTTAAACCTTGTTCTTAACGTTTTACAGGGCGTTCCGTTTGAACCCCTTCATTCCATTGATATAAAGTTGTTATCTTGGAAAGTTCTATTTTTTTTTTTTTTTTTTTTTTTTTTTGAATCAGCTTTATTGAGATAATAAAAATAGGATTACAGGTTATGGAGACGCAGCTCCAGTTTCATACATATTTGATGTAACAGTACATGCTAGATATTGGGCCGATTCAATTTTACTATTATAACAACAATACAACATTGGACTGGACCAGCAAGCACTTATCAGAAGATTTAACTCTTTACAAGTGAATAAAGAAATGCAACATAGAACAAGGGAATTCTGTCTGAATTTCAAACACTTCTTTTTCATTATGATATTGCAGAAGGGGGGGGGGGGTTCTCAACAATAAACTCCATTGTGTTTCTATATAACTAATGTATGATATGGAATCCACCTATCTATCTTTAAGGTATATTTCCCATAGTGATAAAACTTGAGCATAAACTTCCATTCTGTCTGTTTTTAAGTAATATAGTTCCTCGAGATGAACCAATTCAGAAACTCTATTAACCCACATCTCTATAGTTGGGGGATCTCGCGACCTCCAGTTCTTAGCTATTAGAAATTTTACACTATTTGACATAATAAAGAATAATTTAAGGGAGGGTTTATGTTTAATTTTGGGAGGTTTATTTAGTAACCAGATTAGGGGGTCCATAGGAAATTGTAGTTCGAGTATGTCTTCTATCTCTAGAATGACTGACTTCCAAAGATTATGTATAACTGTGCACCACCACCACATGTGGGCCATGCCACTGTTGGCATGTCCACAGCGCCAGCATTTGTTTTGCGATTTGTGAAATAGTCGGTGAAGTTTGTTGGGTGTGTAGTACCATCTATGTAGTAATTTTAGGTTAATTTCCATAGTGGCTGTGGAGATAGAGGTCTTAAGTGTTGCACCTATTATTCTTGATCTGATGTGTAGTGGGATTATTATCCCTAAATCCTTCTCCCAACTTTCCATATAGGGAATGGGGTAACCCGGAAATGGTGTGATCAATATTTTATAGATTAGTGATAAGGTATGTCGGATTGGTGGTTCTCTGATGCATAACTGCTCAAATGAGGTTAATGGTCTGGTCATATTGGGAGATTGGTCATGAGTCATGAGGAGGTGGTATATTCGTTGGTATGTGAACCAATTAGTCAAGCAGGAGAAACCCTGTTGTATTAAGTCTGTTTGTGATTTGATCTGTTCATTGTGGACCATCCAGAAAACCGGAAAATCTTGGAGATGTGAGGGATAGGAATGTTTGTTTATGTTGGGACCTAGATCAAGCTCTCCGTTTTTAATTAGGGATGTCAATGGAGAGGGCCTAGAGGAAAGGTGTGGGAATAAGGTTAGTAGCTTATGCCATGACCGATAGGTTTCTGTAATAGTAATGGTCGATTGGGGGTGTTCGTCTTGGGGGTGTTTAAAAGCCCAACATGGGCTGCTAAGGTTTTGGGATTGCGCTATGCTATGTTCCATGACAACCCACCTTTTGTGTTGTTTATGAATACTCCAGTCTACAATTCTTTGTAGGAATATCGCGTACCTATAATACATTAGGTTAGGAAGGCCTAAACCTCCTTGTAACTTGGGGAGGGACATAATAGTTTTATTAATTCTTGGGTGCTTTTTATGCCATACAAAATCACTGAGAGCACATTGTAGGGAAGGTAAGTATCTCTCTGGTAATGGGATAGGCAGGGTTTGAAGAATATATAAGATTCTGGGGAATACATTCATTTTTATTAGGTTAATGCGACCCAGCCATGATAGTTTTTTGGATCTCCAAGTCGAGAGATCTCTAATTATTTCGGATTTAATTTTTTCATAATTGAGTTGAATCAGTGCCTCTGTAGAAGTGGCTAGGCATATGCCTAGGTATTTAAGATGGCACTTGTTCCATTTAAATGGGGATAGAGTTACTAATTGTTCTGATTCTTCCGGTCCGATGGTAATATTTAGTATTTCGGATTTTGTAATGTTGACTAGGAAGTTGGACACATTATGGAAAACCTGGAATTCTCTAACCAACAGGGGTAACGAGGTCAGGGGGTTGGTCAAGGTGAATAACAAGTCGTCAGCGAATAGAGATATGGTGTATTGTTGATCATTTATTGTGAGTCCTGCTATATCTGGGAGGGATCTAATCCTAACTGCTAATGTTTCAATTACGCAAGCGAAGAGCAAGGGCGATAATGGGCATCCCTGCCGTGTCCCGTTAGATATTGTAAACGGGCCTGATAAGGTTCCATTTATTAGTACCCTAGCGCTAGGGCTAGTGTATAGAGACATTATGTTTTGTATCACTTTCTCCCCAAATCCCATGGCTTGGAGTGTCATTTGTAGGTAGTCCCAGGCAACACGGTCAAAAGCCTTCTCTGCATCGATAGAGAGTGCTATTAGTGGTATTTTATGGTTTTGGGCATAAAAGATTGTGTTCAAGGCTCTGACCGTGTTGTCTTTCGCCTCCCTCCCCAGAACGAATCCCACTTGGTCAGGGTGTATGAGGTCGGGTAACAGATTGTTAATTCTATTTGCTAGTAATTTTGAGTATATTTTGATATCGGTATTTAGCAGGGATATTGGGCGGTAGCTGGTGGGTTCGATAGGGGATTTTTGAGGTTTCAGTAGTACGGATATATGGGCTTCTAGGGCTGGTCCTGAAAAAGGGTGGGTAGAGTCTATGTAGTTGAAATATTGCAATAGGTGTGTGGATAGTTGTTCTGCAAAGGTTAAGAAGTATTTGTAAGTGTAGCCGTCAGGGCCTGGAGCTTTGCCGTTGGGTAGGTTTTTAAGTACAAGTTGAAGCTCTTCTAGTGAGAACGGCTCGTCTAACGCTTCTTTTTGTAATTGGGTTATATGGGGGAGTTTTAGTTTAGAGAGGTATTCTGATATTAGTTGTTTTCGAGAGTGACTAACTGGGGTTTCTGTTTGCGAATGCGAAGGAAGATTATATAGTTTGTAGTAGTACTTTCTAAATGTTTCTGCAATTGCCTGTGTAGTTCGGTGGGATCTACCTTCACTATCTTTTATGTGGAGAATATAGTTAGACTTTGTTTTTTTCCTTATATATCTGGCCAGAGAGCGACCTTGTTTATTTAAATCAATGTATGAGTGTTGTTTGAATAGGAAGGCTTTTCTATTTTGTTCCTTCCCCAGGATAGAAGCTAGTCTAAATCTCGCAGTCTGTAATGTTTGCAGAATGGATTCGTCTTTTGGATTTGTTTTATGGGTTTTCTCTAGTTGGGATATTTCTAAGAGAAGGTTATTGGTCGCTTCTCTCCGTAGTTTGGAAAGGTATGCTTTGCAAGCCATCAACTCACCCCTAATAGTACACTTATGGGCTTCCCAATTGGTTTGTGGGGATGTGTCTGTGTGTTTATTATGCAGGAAAAAATCTTCGATCCTGTTTTGTATTTTTAATTTAATAGCAGGATCTAATAGTAGGCTATCATCTAGCTTCCATATGTAGTTTGTGATAGGTTTAGAAGGCCACATTAGGGCACAACATACCCCTGCATGGTCCGACCATGTCATCGGTGTGATGTCTATGGACCTTACTAAGCTCATACTTGTTATATCTGTGAATATGTAATCGATCCTGCTATACATTTTGTGAGGAAAGGAATAAAATGTGTAGTCGATGGTGTCCGGGTGCATCACTCTCCATATGTCTAAGCAGCCCCTTTGTTGCAGGGTATTATTCACTTTCTTGACGTTATTTTTAGAGATAGAAACATTGTGAGTGGAGCTGTCCATATTAGGGTTTAAAGGGAGGTTAAGATCGCCTCCAATAATTAGTGTACCTTTTTGGATATCGAGGACCTCATTTAATACTTTTTTAATAAAGGAGTGTTGTTTTGTGTGTGGTGCATATATTGAGGCAAGTGTGATGGGAAGGCCATATAGTAGGCCCGTTATTATAAGAAATCTGCCTTCTCTGTCTCGGTTGACGGAGAGCTCCTGAAAAGGGATCCCCTTTCTGATCAAGATGCCAACTCCTTGTATTTTTTTTTGTGTATGGGATGCGTAATAGCTTTTACCAAATTTATAGTGAAATGATTTGGGCTCTCTACCCTTTAGGAAGTGAGTCTCCTGAAGGAGTATAATATCCCCTTTTTTCTGTTTAAAATCAGTTAGAGCAGTTGTTGGAAAGTTCTATTTTTAATGGCTATTTCCTCGGCTCGAGTTATCAGCCTTACATTGTGATTCTCCTTATTTGATTTTTCACTCGGATAAGGTAGTTCTGCGTACTAAACCTGGGTTCTTACCCAAGGTAGTCACTAACAGGAATATCAATCAAGAGATTGTTGTTCCATCCTTGTGTCCAAATCCTTCTTCAAGGAAGGAACGACTTCTGCACAATCTGGATGTAGTTCGTGCCCTAAAATTTTATTTACAGGCAACTAAAGATTTTCGACAAACGTCTTCCCTGTTTGTCGTTTACTCTGGTCAGAGGAGAGGTTAAAAAGCTTCTGCTACCTCTCTCTCTCTTTTTGGCTTCGTAGCATAATACGTTTAGCTTATGAGACTGCTGGACAGCAGCCTCCTGAAAGAATTACAGCTCATTCCACTAGAGCTGTGGCTTCCACTTGGGCCTTTAAGAATGAGGCCTCTGTTGAACAGATTTGCAAGGCTGCAACTTGGTCTTCGCTTCATACTTTTTCCAAATTTTACAAATTTGACACTTTTGCTTCTTCGGAGGCTATTTTTGGGAGAAAGGTTCTTCAGGCAGTGGTTCCTTCTGTATAAAGAGCCTGCCGGTCCCTCCCGTCATCCGTGTACTTTTGCTTTGGTATTGGTATCCCAGAAGTAATGATGACCCGTGGACTGATCACACTTAACAGGAGAAAACATAATTTATGCTTACCTGATAAATTCCTTTCTCCTGTAGTGTGATCAGTCCACGGCCCGCCCTGTTTTTTACGGCAGGTAAATATTTTTTAAATTATACTCCAGTCACCACTACACCCTTTGGCTTCTCCTTTCTCGTTGGTCCTTGGTCGAATGACTGGAGGTGACGTAGAGGGGAGGAGCTATATGGCAGCTCTGCTGGGTGAATCCTCTTGCACTTCCTGTTGGGGAGGAGTAATATCCCAGAAGTAATGATGACCCGTGGACTGATCACACTACAGGAGAAAGGAATTTATCAGGTAAGCATAAATTATGTTATTACCATGCCACAGTTTTGCATAACCAGCACAGTTATATTAATGTACTTTTTACCTCTGTGATTACCTTGTATCTAGGAACCTTCTTCCAGCCCCCTGATCACATGACTGTGACTGTTTATTATCTATTGTCTTGCATTTAGCATTGTTTTGTGCTAAATCTTAAATAACCCCCTGTGCCTGTACACAGTGTTATCTATATGGCCCACGTGTACTTTCTGTCTCTTTGTGTTGAAAAGAGATTTAAAAAGCATGTGATAAGAGGCAGCCCTCAAAGGCTTAGAAATTAGCATATGAGTCTGCCTATGTTTAGTTTAAACTAAGAATACCAAGAGAAAAAAAGCAAATTTGATGATAAAAGTAAATTGTTAAGTTGATTAAAATTAAAAGTCCTATCTGTATAATGAAAGCTTCTGCAGACTGCCTGAAATGCAAGTCTGTCAAAAGATCAGAGATAAGGAAGCAATTAGTGCTGACTCCTAAATAACTCCATGTGCATGAACACAATGTTATTTATATTAAACACACGAACGAACGCCCAATAGATGTGAAACACTGTCAAATGCATTCAGATAAGAGGTGGCCTTCAAGGGCTTAGGGATTGGCATATGAGCCTACATATGTTAAACTTTCAACTAAGAATACCAAGAGAACAAAGCAAATGTGATGATAAAAGTACATTTTTAATTTTGGTGTTTACTATCCCTTTAAAAGGTCAGCTTTAGAAGTATCCTGCATAAAAATACAATCTGTTCAGCTAGTGCTCAAATATGAATTTATTTAGATGGGCCAGTGACAATGACTGGTACATGAATTTAAAGCAGACAGGACAGGATTTTCAATCTTAAAGGGACATGAAACACATTTTTTCTTTCATGATTTAGAAAGAACATGCAACTTTAAACTTTCAAATTTACTTCTATTCTCTAATTTGTTTCATTCTCTTGGTAACTTTTGTTGAACGCATATATAAATAGGCACAGTAGCTGATGATTGGTGGCTGCACATAAATTCCTCGTGATTGGCTCACCCATGTGCATTGCTATGTCTTCAACAAATGAAATCTAAAGAAAGAAGCAAATTGGATAAAAGAAGTATTGTAATGTTTAATATTGTATTCTCTATCTAAATCATGAAAAAAAAATGTTTGGTTTTATGTTCCCTTAATAGTCTTATTCTGGCAAAGTCAGCAACCTAAAAAGCAGAACAGGACTTTGCAAGTCTCTAGTCAGGTACAGGTTGTGTCGCCAATTCTGGATACTTAGCGGAGATGGACGGGGTCAGCAAGTTAGAACTATAGGTGTCCCCTATTCATAAACCTTTCAAAACAGGTCTACTAAAAAAAGTACATAATCTAAAAAATAAAACCAGGAAAGACCATAGTCTACAATGCTGTAATGATGTTGGTAATACACTTAAAGGGACACTGAACCCAATTTTTTTCTTTCGTGATTCGGATAGAGCATGTGATTTTAAGCAACTTTCTAATTTACTCCTATTATCCATTTTTCTTCCTTCTCTTGCTATCTTTATTTGAAAAAGACACCTAAGCTTTTTTTTGGTTCAGAACTGTGGACAGCACTTTTTTATTGGTGGATGAATTTATCCACCAATCAGCAAGAACAACCCAGGTTGTTCACCAAAAATGGGCCGGCATCTAAACTTACATTCTTGCATTTCAAATAAAGATACCAAGAGAATGAAGAAAATTTGATAATAGGAGTAAATTAGAATGTTGCTTAAAAATTCATGCTCTATCTGAATCGTGAAAGAAAAAAATTGGGTTCAGTGTCCCTTTAAATAAGTATTGTGTTTAGGCAGTAATGGACCATTAACTAAAGATTAACATCTGTCTCACAGCACAAAAAATAAGCAAAATCTGAGGAAAAAAGGCTTACTAAATTAACATCAACATTTAGGAAAAATATTTTAGTGAATCTAGTCCATAAAATAACAACATTAGAGACGTTTGTCTCATTTGAGAGGCCAGTATTTTACAAGAAGTGACATCGTAACTTTGCTATTATTTACAAATTTCCCCTAAATTAATAAATAATGCTCAGAATGAGGTTAAAATACTGTATTTGTGACAGTGTCATATGGCCCCCAATGATTATTGTACTGTTTGTGTTCTGTCTAATTAAATGGATATGAAACCCAAAATTATTCAGATAGAGCATGCAATTTTAAACAACTTTCTAATTTACTTCTATCATCCTTTTTCTTTGTTCTCTTGGTATCTTATTATTATTATTTTTATTATTATTATTTCAGTAGTGTGTGTACCCGCAAAGTGTATTGTGTGTTTAGACACAATACATATTATGGTACCTCTATATCATTCTGATAATGTAACTCAATATTTATATAATTGCGATTACCAACTTTGCAGGGGCAATGTGTGCAATTTAATAACACTCTGAATTATATCATTTGCAAAGGATAATTAAACTGAGACCAGATCAATAAACAAACTTAGTTTATAAAAAGAATTATTAAAAATAATAAGCAATATTTGAATAAAGCAAATCAATAAGCATACATCATTACAATGATTTAATGATTATCAGGTTAAAACTAATGAAAACAATCACTAAATTATTTTACTTGCAGTAGCTTGCATGTATAATAGAGAAACAGAAACTTTTGTTATTTAAATTCTCAGCATAGCTGGCAAGAGTCAGGTAAACTAATAATCCTGGCAAACCATAAGAAAATTATATTACCACCAGATTCCTGATTGACCCAGTGTTATTGTCGAGAGATAAGACCAGGTTAACAGGAATTACCAAACAAAAATATTTGTGACTATAAAGGGCAAACCAGAATTTATTAACTCACCTGATTCACTAATAAAACTTTGAATATAAATGTAAAGAGCATAAATCATATTAACAAAACTGTTTTATACTTATCAACATTGTGAAATCCTTCACTGGGGTTCAATGTAAAAAGACCCTCTTAGGTTACCCCTGGTCCTGGACCCTCTCTTGCCATTATCCTGACTTGTCTATCTGGTCAGCTTAGCCTCCCATCCCCTCTGGATAGGGTGTGGTCATCATGCATGCTCAGTGTGGCCCCTTGTGCCATCTGCTTGTGTCTCCTTGTCCCCCTTTTGTCGGTGAGTGTGTATTTTATGGAAAACTCTTAACTCCACCCCAACTGATAAGGTTAGGTTCACATAAATGATTGGCTAACACTAATTACAGATTCATTAACATTTTTGGTAATACGCTAAGATTTAGCAGTTAGAATATGTTTCCCTCGGAAGATGGCACTCGTCACTAAGCTATAACAGACAAATATGTATTTTGTAAATATATTCTGAAAAACAAGTCAGTATCTCTATTTGACCAGTAACCAAGGTTAAACCCCACTAATGTTTATAGAAAAAGAGACTTACTGGAACCATGTTTGAAAAACATAGGGAATGGATATTTGTGGCTATTTATACCAAGAATATGATGATAGGAATCATGCGCTAAGTTGGGGACCTTGAATATCATAGTAACTAAACATTAATTATTTTGCTAAACTTCACAGTAAGCAATTATGTACTGACAAGCAACACTAGCTAATAGCTACATATTAATACTGATAAATAATATATATGTGTATGTTTACCTGAATCTATAAGTAAATACATATGATCAGTTTTAACCCTATAATTGTCCTGACATGTTGAAAAGAAGGGACTATATGGCAGCAGTTTTGCAAGAATGTTATCCATTTGAAAGAGCACTATATGGTAACACTTTTTCCTGCAATGTAGTGCTTCAGATGCCTGCCTAGGTGTCTCTGCAATATAGAATTTCATGGGAACGGTGCTCTGTTTGAATCATAAAAGAAAATTTGTGGGTTTCATATCTCTATAATATCTGACTATATTATTTATTTGACTTTGCCGTCAGGTTTTGAACAGATATTCCTCCACTCCTCTCATCCAACTGCCAACTCCTCCAATAATTCCTGTACTACCTCAGCCGTTCCTTCCTCCAGTGAATGTTAGAGACTGCATACGCCTTCGGGGGCTGCCTTATGCTGCTAGCATTGAGGATATCTTAGAGTTTTTAGGAGAATTTTCAGGAGATATCCGAACACATGGAGTCCATATGGTGCTTAATCATCAGGTAAGTGTTTATTTTGTTTGCTGTTTGACTCTAATTTTTAACCCCAATAGCAAATAGTAAATGCCTTAGGCTCTAATATATTGTAAAAAAAGGAGTATTACTTTTTGAATGGTGAAGTTAAACTTTTAAAAATGTGTTTTTATTAGATTATAACCTACCATTTTCTCTCTACAATTCATGCAATTTCAGAGCAAACTACGGTTTCCTTTGAACACACAGAACTTCCTCCCTGGACCCATTTGACTGGTCACCTATTGAACTATACTGATATGATTTAGACTAAAGTAAATTGTATTTTATAATTATCATTGCCATACACTTCAGTAGATTGGACAGTATTATATCATTTCTCTAGACTATATAATTTCTCTAGATAATGCTCACAATTCAGAGAGACTCCTTCTTAAGGGGAAATGTACAGAGATATTTACTCCCTTAATCCATGGTAAAGTGAGAGAATTTAGCCCTCTCTATCTTGTGATTTGACAGAATGAACAGGGATACTTTTTTATTTTTCTTCATAAAGGTGGTGCGAGTCCAGGATCCATTACTCCTTGGAATTAATTTTCCTTACCACTTGGATAATGCAAAGATTCCCAAACCCCAAGAACTCTATAAAACAACTACCACCTCACAGGTACCACAGTCTTTTAATTTGCCTCTACTGGAGGTGGTCGAAGAATGAAGATGTGCATTTGATTCTTCAGAGAGAGGGGTTCTCAGTCTATATTGAGTACAATGTCAGAGGGATGTATATGGGGTATGGTTTGTGGCTTGTTTTTCACCTCATAGGAAATCTGTTAGACCTGCCATAATTGGTCTGAGGGACTTGTTTTTGCTTTCTTCTATGGATCTACAATATACTCATATTCCATAACCTCTGCTGATATGTTTCAGTACTGGTTTGGCTGTCTACTGGTTGTTTGCTTGTTTGGATGAGGAGAATGACAGACTGACTTACTCATTACCTTTGCTGTTCTGCATCAGTCTTTGAGTGTCGGGATAGCACACATTGGTTTAACGCTTATTGGGACAGTGCACGTCTGTTTAGCCAGTTGCACTTATTTTCACACTTCGGCTGGATTACGCACGTATGTCCTCGGCTATGTGCAAATTGGGTTTTGGCACACTAGTTTCCCTTATCACTGTCAGTTTTTTTGTGTGTGCTATTTAATACTGTTAAGCATTATTTGGTCTTCGGATGTGAAGTTTACATGTCTCCTGCTTTGTTTTGCAGTTCAGCTTAGCGTGCTACTTTAGGAGGGGTAAGTAATTTCCAATCTTCAAGAGCTTTTTATGGGGTTCAAGTGTTTATTGCATTGCTTTGTTAATGCTATAATGGAGCTTTCTCATTCTGTCCCTAAATTTTACCTTAGAAGCTGAGTCCCCTGAACACCTTCCTGTCATTATTAAGTGTGTTTATTGTAAAAATGCTGAGGTCTCTCCTCCAGCTAATTTGTAACTCATGTTTAAAAAAATGTTAATGTTTTAACCTAATGCTACTTCTATGGGTATTACTGTTCATTCAGTCTGTTCATTACAGGATAATTCTATAGATATCACCCAGTGTGGGAAAGTATATCAAAGCTGCTGTTTATGAGGCACCTGCTGCTCTTCTGCCTTCAAGCAAGTGTAAATGGTCAGTTCAGATTTTACCTTCTACTAGTACTGTCTACTGAAGTCAGGGATACCGTTATGTCTTTAGAAGGTGAAGTTTCCCCTGGTAATGAGAAGTCTTTCTCTGATGTTGAATCTGATACTTCCTCTCTCTTGTTTAAAATTTAACATAATCGTTCGTTCTCTTTTGAAAGAGGTTTTACTTACTTTAGGGGTTAAAGTTTCTGAGGATAAGCCTTGTATTCAGTTTGTAAGTCTGTTGTTAAACTCCCTGAGTTTTTTTCTATCCCTGATGCTGTCTCTGATATGGTTCATAGGGAATAGTCTAATCCAGGTAATTAATTTAATCCTTCTGCAGGGTTTTAAGTTATTTCCTTTACCTGCTGCTAATGATAAATTGTTGGAAACTGTACCTTGACTAGATGTTCTATTTTCCTTTGGAAGATAGTTCTTTCTTTATAGTCCTTTAGATAGGAGGTTATGTTCCTTCTTTAGGAGGGCTTATTTGCAAGCAAGTTATATTTTCAGTAATTTATTTTGCTGATGTGGCTGTTGCTTGTTCTCTTGGATATATAACCTTTTCTGGGTGGGTATCTTATGATTCTGCCAGTAAGATTTTTTTTTTTAATTTCTTAGTAGTTTAAATGTACAATGCTTTTATTTGTGATGTCTTTTTGTCATCCATTTATGCTTTAGCATGTCTTTAGCTGTTCTTTATTGAAAACATTATAACTAGTATCTTGGTCTGCTGACATGATTTCTATGTCCAGACTTTTTAATTCTTTCTTTACAAATAAGATTTTATTTCTGGTTTGTTTTCCTTTATTTATATGGTGTCTGGGAGTTAAGGAGCTTCCCCCCACTCAGGACTAGAAGTCCAAGAGTGTTTTTTAAAGTTCAGATTTCCTTTTTGTCAGAATAGGGTTCAGATATCTTCTTCCTCCACCCAGTATCAGAGTTCCTGTGGTTCCGTCTGGAAATTATTTGAATAGTATTTAGTTTGCTTTAGTGCCTTTAACTGAGTTTGAACACTTATCCCTCTGCTCTGCTCTGCTCTGTTAGAGCTTTGTTACGTTGTCACTACTAAGGTTTTTTGAAAAACTTTTAGTTTGTTTCTTTTGCTGGTTCTATGGCATTTTTTTCCTGCAGTTTTTTTGGAGACCGGTTAGCCTCCACTGAGATGGCTTTCTGTTCTTTCCTTCAATCCAGTTGCCATTTCTTGAGTTTCTTATTGTATTATCAGTAGACCAATTTATTTAGTCTTGCTTGATTATTTGTTCTACCATTTTTGCCTCTTCTGAGAAAGCCTTTGGTAGGATGTCCTTCATACAGTTGTTTCAGGTTAATACACCACCTGTATGAAAGATAACATCTATGCTTACCTGATAAATTCATTTATTTAATGGTAGTGAGTCCATGAGACCCCACCCTGTTTTTATTCTGGGTTGGTTTCTTTCCTTTTATTGAGCACATCTTTTTCCCTGCTCCTTTTTTTTTTTTGGCTCTTCTTCCTTTTTCCTAACTACTTTTGCTTGGCTATACGTTAGACTGAGGTACCTGTGAGGTTTTATATAGTTCTTGGGGTTTGGGAATCTTTGAATCCTCAAAGTGGTAAGGAAGAGTAATTCCCAGGAGTAATGCATTGTGGACTGTCACCACCATGAAAGAAATTAATGTATCCGGTAAGCATAAATTATGGGGTTTTTTTTTATTTCATTTATTTTTTCTTGTAAAGTGAAGACCTTTTCATATACTTACATATCCCGCAAACTATCATTGTATAGGCTAGACGTACTGTATCTAGAACATATAGGGGCGTTGGATTCTCTCAGAAACTTTATTATACCTGAGTCTGGATATATTTTTAATGGTCTTTAATACATAATTTTTTGCTAGCGCTATAGAAACAATCGCTTTTACTGTTAGTGCGCTACTTCTTAGCACCATTTTATCTGTCATGGCTTTGCAGAGCGTGCTTCCTTAGCACGTCTGCTGTTTTCACTTTTCTTTTCTCCCTGCGATACCGAACAGCATTTCCAATTTAGGTGAGCGTGCTTCATTGTTTTGTATGCAGTTTGAAGCATGAAGTATAATCAGATAGTGTGATAGTTACCTACCTTCTCACTATGCTAAAATTCGCCTGCCTTTTTTTTTTTTTCTTCTCTACGCTTCTCATGCATCCTCTACAAAGCAATAGCCCATGCTACCTGTATTTTCTATGTGCTGAATATCAGTGTGAATTCTATTCTTCTAGGAGCTGGGAGAATTAGTTTTTTTACTATTGTATTACCTTAATTTTGCCTTTTAGAACGTCTCTATACTGTTACTTAGTTTGTTCTCTTCAGATTATCTGATTTTCTGTTTAAATCCCTGATTATCTAGATTGTTATTGTCCCACCAAATATATTTCTTTCATGTAATTGGCAAGAGTCCATGAGCTAGTGACGTATGGGATATACATTCCTACCAGGAGGGGCAAAGTTTCCCAAACCTCAAAATGCCTATAAATACACCCCCACCACACCCACAATTCAGTTTTTTTCATTATAAAGATTAAAACTTTTGATTTGGGTTGTGGATTCTTTTTCAGCGGAATTGGCTGTCTTTATTTTTATCCCTCCCTCTCTAGTGACTCTTGCGTGGAGTTCCACATCTTGGGTATTTGCTATCCCATAAGTCACTAGCTCATGGACTCTTGCCAATTACATAAAAGAAAACATAATTTATGTAAGAATTTACCTGAAAAATTCATTTCTTTCATATTGGCAAGAGTCCATGAGGCCCACCCTTTTTGTGGTGGTTATGATTTTTTTGTATAAAGCACAATTATTCCAGTTCCTTGTTGATGCTTTCGCTCCTTTCTTATCACCCCACTTCTTGGCTATTCGTTAAACTGAATTGTGGGTGTGGTGGGGGGTGTATTTATAGGCATTTTGAGGTTTGGGAAACTTTGCCCCTCTTATCAGGTAAATTCTTACATAAATTATGTTTTTTTCACAAAATACTTTATTGTGGTATTTTATTTTTGTCTGTAATTTATCTTCCATGATGGAGCATACTGGAACTGTTTAGGTCAGCCAATGTATTTATCTGTAATGCTATTTTTTTTAAGTTAATTAAAATGAATGCCCTCATCAGTTTTGACTAGAAGAGGTTTATGGCTCAAGTCTGATCAGCTGACATGGTTTTAAAGTCAAGACATTTTATCTATTCCTTTACAAGGAAATTTTTTGTTTGTTCCTGGTCTATATGTGATAATCTTTACTGCGACTGGAGGTAAAGGATCTTTTTCCCTCAAGACAAAAAGTCTAAGGGACAGAGCAGAGCTACTAGTCGCTTTTGTTCCTTTCGCTAATCTAGTAATCCCAGGTACTCCTCCTCGTCACAAAAATATAATTCTTCCAGATCCTCCTGGATATCCAACCCAACTTGGAACAAGGTCAAACCGTAAGGAAAAGCTGCCTTCCTCTACAGCATGAAGGGGTAGCTTCCAATCCAGATTTCTTTCTAGTAAGGGGGCAGGTTATACTTTTTATTATTTTGGTAGTCCTGTTTTGAGATCCTTGGGTTCTAAACATAGTTTTGCACTGATTCAGAATGGGTTTCAGAACAAGGCCTCCCAGGGGAAGGTTTACTTCTGTCCCATAAATTTATTAAATTTGGATATTTTTTCTTCTCTCCCATGCCTCAAATGACCCTGTAAAGGTTCAAGTCTTTTTTTCCAATGTGTTCAGGATTTTGAACTCATAGGAGTGATAGTTCCCGTTCCTATGTTAGAACAAGGCCAAGTTTTTTTTATCTCAACCTATTTGTTTCTGTAAAGCAAAAATGTAAAGCAAAATAAGAGATCAAGGTATTTTGGTGGCTCCATACCTGATAACTTGGTATAAGCTCCACCTTTTTACTTTTAGCAGAATCTCATTCCAACAATCTTTTTTGTTGTTTCTTCGCCAACATGATCAGAGAATCAATTTTCCAAAGTGTTCTCTTTCTCCTCAGTTCAGAGTCTCTTTGCTTGGAGTCATTATAGACTCAATATTAATGAGATGTTCTTTTTTACGATCAAAGTTAGACGTGCTAATTTTCAGTCAATTTTAAACCCTACAGTAGTCATATGAATGGAAGTTTTAGGTCTGATTGAAGCATCAGACGCTATTCAATTTTTTTGGTTTCACATGAGACCTATTCAACTTGTTTTATCCTTTTTGGATTCCGCAACAAAACATTTTCTATCCTGATGGATAGTTTACCATTCCTTTTTGTCTGAAGGCATTCTTGGACAATTATCTTGAAAAATGCAAATTACTCAGGTTGGTGTGCAGTATTTGGGTCCAGGAAAGCACACAGTTTGGTCTCCTCAGGAGGCGAGGTTACTTATAAATATCTTGGAACTCCATGCTATCTTCAGGACTCTTCAGAACTGGCCTCTTTTTTGAAAGTAGTGACATCTGCATATTTAATAGGGCAACATCACAACTGTGACTTATGTCAATCTTTAATGGGGATTTTTGAGTTCTGTAGTGATGAAGGAAGTTTTTCAAATTTTAACTTGGACGGAGAAAAATCTCTGAAATAATCTGTTTCCTAAATTGTACAGAAATTGCAGAAATTGTACAATTAGTTTTCAATTAGATTGTAGTTCAATGGGGTCGACAAGAGATAGACCTGATGGCCTCTTGTTTGATCAACAAACTTCCCAGATATTTTGCAAGATCCAAGGATCCACAGGCAGAGTTTGTAGATTCTCTAGCATCTCCTTGTTCATTTTGTCTTGCTCTCTTCTTTTCTCTTTCTGTTCTGCTACTTAAAGTGATAGCTTGGATCTAACAAGATCTCTCATCAGTAATTCTGATTGTTCCAGCTTGGCTACACAGATTGTGGTTCATGGATCTGGTTCATATGTCCAATTGTTTTCCATGGCCTATTCCACTAAGACACAACTAACTGTCTCAAGGACTCTCTCTTTTACTTCAAAATCTCGAGTCTCTAAACTTGAAGGCATGGAGATTATATGTCTAATTTTTTTAAACAGTTTTCTGATCTTGTAATAGATTTCTTGTAACAGGCTTTCGGCCTAAATAAAAAAAAAAATCAATCACAAGATTTTGAAAGTTTTTCTTTCCTAGTGTGAAAGATAAGTTTTCAGCTGGCATTTCATCAGAATTCCTAGAATTATTCTATTTTTTGTAGAGGGCTTGGGTAAAGTTTTATCTGCTAGCTTTTTAAAAGGTTGGATTTCAGTACTTTGTGTTATTTCACAAGAAAATTGCTAAACTTCCTGACATTCAGAGTTTTTTTTCCCCAGCAATTAAACCAATTCTTCCTTCTTGGAACCTTAATTTTGGTTCTTGCCGTTTTTGCAGGTCTTTCCTTTTAAGTCTATGCATAATTTAGACATTCTGCTTCTTCTTGGAAGGTATTTTTCTTTAGCAATATCTTCTGCCAGAAGAGTTTCTGAACTGTATGCTCTTTTTTTTTTTTTCTTTTTTTTTTTTGAGCATCCTTATCTGGCTTTTCACCAGGATAAGGTAGTCTTAAGATTTTTTTTTTTTTTTTTGTATTAAATTCTAATGAGAGAATCTTTATAATTTAGATGTAGTGAGAGTTTTTTTAAGATTCTACTTTCAAGCTTCTGAGGATTTTAGTCAATCGTCTAATTTCTTTATTCATGTCTCAGGTCTACGCTAAAGCCAAAAGGCCACCGCTGTTACTTTAGTTTCTTGGATATAACTCTTGTTTTCAAGGTTTACTTAGAGACGAGGTAGTCTCCCCTTAAATACATTAATCCTGTTTTCCACCTCCTGGGCTTTCAAAAATTATGCTTCTGTTGTTCAATTTTGCAAGGCTTGAATATGGTCATCCTTACATACCTTTACCAATTTCTACCACTTTGATGTTTTTTGATAGGAAAGTCCTCCATCAATAGTATCTGGTAAAGTAGGTGCCTGCCTTTCAAAAAAATGTTTCAAATTATTTGTTGGCTCGACAGCTTGGGTATTAGTTCTCAGTAGTGGGTCATGAATGCTCACCACCTTTTATAAAAGAATACTAAATTTTTTTTTTTTACCTGATGATGATAAATTAATTTATTTCATTATGATGAGAGTAGGCAAGACTCAGCCATTTTTCTTAAAAATTTACGTAATTTTTTTTTCTGCTGGCAGTTCTAGTATGCACCTCATTTTCCCTGCTTGTACTTTCCTATAATAATCTACTTTTCCTTTTCTTGGCTATACGTAAGACTGTCATATCAGACAGTTGGAAGGGATTAAGTACTTTTGGAAATTGTTCCCTTGTGGGTTACCACCACCATGAAATTTTTTTTAAAAAAATTCTGGAAATAATCTCCAAAGATAATGACAAATGACACAAGGTTAACAGTATTACATAAATTCAAAATAATCAAATATATGTTGAATGGCAAAGATTAATTTTCGATTTTAATTAGAATGATCTATTTTCCTAATTGCAGCCATAACTGGAGGGTGCCTCAACACTGGACTATTTGTGTTGCCAAAGGGTTTTTTTTTTATTTTATAAAAAAAAAGCAGCATTTTTTTTTTTTTTTTTTTTTTTTTATCCAGACCATTTAAAGATTTGATTTTTTTTTTATTTGACCCCAGTATCTAAATTAATTGAAATGGATATACTTCAACAAGATAAACAGACAGATATATATATATATATATATATATATATATATATATATATATATATATATATATATATATATATATATATATATATATATATATATATATATATATATATATATATATATATATACATACACACACACACACACACACACACATTTTGTATTTTTTTTTTTTTTAATGGTAGGTAAAGCATAAATTACTAAACTTCAAACCAATAAGAAATGGTTTTATGCCAGTGATTTAAAATGGATCTACCACAGTGTACAGAATAAAAGAATCATTAAAATTCACACAACTCATTCAGACAGGTGATATTGAAACCCTTTAATTGCCATACTTAATGTTATCTTACTTAAAGGAACACTGTACCCAAAAATTTTCTTTCGTGATTCAGATCGAGCATGACATTTTAAGCAACTTTCTAATTTACTCCTATTATCAATTTTTCTTCATTCTCTTGGTATCTTTATTTGAAATGCAAGAATGTCAGTTTAGATGCCAGCCCATTTTTGGTGAACAACCTGGGATGTCCTTGCTGATTGGTGGATAAATTCATCCACTAATAAAAAAGTGCTGTCCAGAGTACTGAACCCAAAAAAGCTTAGATGCCTTCTTTTTCAAATAATGATAGCAAGAGAACAAAGAAAAAATGATAATAGGAGTAAATTGGAAAGTTGCTTAAAATTGCATGCTCTTTCTGAATTACAAAAGAAAGAATTTGGGTTCAGTGTCCCTTTAATTATCATTAAATTCTTAGGCTTGTTTTATATTTTCGTTGTACATATTTTGTATCTAGACAAATGATATACCCATTTAGTGGATGCTAATAGCAGTAACTAGTAGTAATTATAAATTTCACATAAAGAACCAATGATAAATTGTGTTTTTATTCATATTTTTGTAAAAAAATAAAAAAATGAATAAAGTATTAAAAAAAAAGTTAATTTTTAATAGACTGAGCATGTCGGCAGTTAAAGGGACATAAAACAGGTTGAGATCTGTGCATATCCTATAAGGGCTACTTAATTAAAAAATGTTTGCATAAAAAATGTTTAAAAATTGCTGACAAGTATTTTAAAATAATTTTCAAAAATACGCAAAATGAATTACATAGCTAAGCTGCCTGGAGCAGCCAACTTCACCCCTCTTATCAGTGTTTAGACACAGGCATTGTATTTCAACTGAGTTCACAGCTTCTAGGCATGCTCCAGCAGATAATTCCTATGCACTTTTGCATTCTACCAAAAGAACAATAGATATACAGTGGGGCAAAATGTATTTAGTCAGCCACCAATTGTGCAAGTTCTCCCACTTAAGAAGATGAGAGGCCTGTAATTTTCATCATAGGTATACCTCAACTATGAGAGACAAAATGTGGAAACAAATCCAGACAATCACATTGTCTGATTTGGAAAGAATTTATTTGCAAATTATGGTGGAAAATTAAGTATTTGGTCAATATAAAAAGTTCATCTCAATACTTTGTTATATATACTTTGTTGGCAATGACAAAGTTCAAATGTTTTCTGGCATAGTGTGTTACTGATGGTAGCTTTTGTTACGTTGGTCTCAGCAGGTCATTCACTAGGTCCCCCCGTGTGGTTCTGGGATGTTTTGCTCACCGTTCTTGTGATCATTTTGACCCCACAGGGTGAGATCTTGCGTGTAGCCCCAGATCGAGAGAGTTTATCAGTGGTCTTGTATGTCTTCCATTTTCTAATTATTGCTCCCACAGTTGATTTTCACCAAGCTGCTTGCCTATTGCAGATTCAGTCTTCCCAGTCTGGTGCAGGTCTACAATTTTGTTTCTGGTGTCCTTCGACAGCTCTTTGGTCTTCACCATAGTGGAGTTTGGAGTGTGAATGTTTGAGGTTGTGGACAGGTGTCTTTTATACTGATAATACATTCAATACAGGTAATGAGTGGAGGACAGAGGAGCCTCTTAAAGAAGAAGATACAGGTCTGTGAGAGCCAGAAATCTTGCTTGTTTGTAGGTGACCAAATACTTATTTTCCACCATAATATGCAAATAAATTATTTCCAAATCAGACAATGTGATTGTCTGGATTTGTTTCCACATTTTGTCTCTCATAGTTGAGGTATACCTATGATGAAAATTACAGGCCTCTCTTATCTTCTTAAGTGGGGGAACTTGCCCAATTGGTGGCTGACTAAATACTTTTCTTTCATGTAATTAGCAAGAAACCATGAGCTAGTGACGTATGGGATATACATTCCTACCAGGAGGGGCAAAGTTTCCCAAACCTCAAAATGCCTATAAATACACCCTTCACCACACCCACAAATCAGTTTTACAAACTTTGCCTCCTATGGAGGTGGTGAAGTAAGTTTGTGCTAGATTCTACGTTGATATGCGCTCTGCAGCAGGTTGGAGCCCGGTTTTCCTCTTAGCGTGCAGTGAATGTCAGAGGGATGTGAAGAGAGTATTGCCTGTTTGAATTCAATGATCTCCTTCTACGGGGTCTATTTCATAGGTTCTCTGTTATCTGTCGTAGAGATTCATCTCTTACCTCCCTTTTCAGATCGACGATATACTCTTATATATATATATACCATTACCTCTGCTGATTTTCGTTTCAGTACTGGTTTGGCTTTCTACAAACATGTAGATGAGTGTCCTGGGGTAAGTAAGTCTTATTTTCTGTGACACTCTAAAGCTATGGTTGGGCACTTTTTTATAAAAAAGTTCTAAATATATGTATTCAAACATTTATTTGCCTTGACTCAGGATGTTCAACATTCCTTTTTTCAGACAGTCAGTTTCATATTTGGGATAATGCATTTGAATCAATCATTTTTTCTTACCTTAAAATTTGACTTTTTCCCTGTGGGCTGTTAGGCTCTTGGGGGGGCTGAAAATGCTTCATTTTATTGCGTCATTCTTGGCGCTGACTTTTTTGGCGCAAAAAATCTTTTCCGTTTCCGGCGTCATACGTGTCGCCGGAAGTTGCGTCATTTTTTGACGTTCTTTTGCGCCATAAATGTCGGCGTTCCGGATGTGGTGTCATTTTTGGCGCCAAAAGCATTTAGGCGCCAAATAATGTGGGCGTCTTATTTGGCGCTAAAAAAATTTGGGCGTCGCTTTTGTCTCCACATTATTTAAGTCTCATTTTTCATTGCTTCTGGTTGCTAGAAGCTTGTTCTTTGGCATTTTTTCCCATTCCTGAAACTGTCATTTAAGGAATTTGATCAATTTTGCTTTATATGTTGTTTTTTCAATTACATATTGCAAGATGTCTCACGTTGCATCTGAGTCAGAAGAAACTTCAGGAAAATCGCTGCCTGGTGCTGAAACTACCAAAGCTAAGTGTATCTGCTGTAAACTTTTGGTAGTTGTTCCTCCAGCTGTTGTTTGTATTAAATGTCATGACAAACTTGTTAATGCAGAAAATATTTCCTTTAGTAAAGTACCATTACCTGTTGCAGTTCCCTCAACATCTAATGTTCAGAGTGTTCCTGATAACATAAGAGATTTTGTTTCTGAATCCATTAAGAAGGCTATGTCTGTTATTCCTCCTTCTAGTAAATATAAAAAATCTTTTAAAACTTCTCTTTATCCAGATGAATTTTTAAATGAACATCATCATTCTGATTCTAATGATTCTTCTGGTTCAGAGGACTCTGTCTCAGAGGTTGATGCTGATAAATCTTCATATTTATTTAAAATGGAATTTATTCGTTCTTTACTTAAAGAAGTCCTAATTGCATTAGAAATTGAGGATTCTGGTCCTCTTGATACTAAATCTAAATGTTTAGACAAGGTCTTTAAATCTCCTGTAGTTATTCCAGAAGTTTTTCCTGTTCCAGGTGCTATTTCTGAAGGAATTTCCAGAGAATGGAATAAATTCATTTACTCCTTCTAAACGTTTTAAGCAATTATATCCTGTGCCGTTCGACAGATTAGAGTTTTGGGACAAAATCCCTAAAGTTGATGGGGCTATTTCTACCCTTGCTAAACGTACTACTATTCCTACGGCAGATGGTACTTCCTTTAAGGATCCTCTAGATAGGAAAATTGAATCCTTTCTAAGAAAAGCGTATTTGTGTTCAGGTAATCTTCTTAGACCTGCTATATCTTTGGCGGATGTTGCTGCAGCTTCAACTTTTTGGTTGGAAACTTTAGCGCAACAAGTAACAGATCATGATTCTCATAACATTATTATTCTGCTTCAACATGCTAATAATTTTATCTGTGATGCCATTTTTGATATTATCAGAGTTGATGTCAGGTTTATGTCTCTAGCTATTTTAGCTAGAAGAGCTTTATGGCTTAAAACTTGGAATGCTGATATGTCTTCTAAATCGACTCTACTTTCCCTTTCTTTCCAAGGTAATAAATTATTTGGTTCTCAGTTGGATTCTATTATCTCAACTGTTACTGGTGGGAAAGGAACTTTTTTACCGCAGGATAAAAAATCTAAGGGTAAAAACAGGGCTAATAATCGTTTTCGTTCCTTTCGTTTCAACAAAGAACAAAAGCCTGATCCTTCATCCTCAGGAGCAGTTTCAGTTTGGAAACCATCTCCAGTCTGGAATAAATCCAAGCCTTCTAGAAAAGCAAAGCCAGCTTCTAAGTCCACATGAAGGTGCGGCCCTCATTCCAGCTCAGCTGGTAGGGGGCAGATTACGTTTTTTCAAAGAAATTTGGATCAATTCTGTTCACAATCTTTGGATTCAGAACATTGTTTCAGAAGGGTACAGAATTGGTTTCAAGATAAGACCTCCTGCAAAGAGATTTTTTCTTTCCCGTGTCCCAGTAAACCCAGCGAAAGCTCAAGCATTTCTGAAATGTGTTTCAGATCTAGAGTTGGCTGGAGTAATTATGCCAGTTCCAGTTCTGGAACAGGGGCTGGGGTTTTATTTGAATCTCTTCATTGTACCAAAGAAGGAGAATTCTTTCAGACCAGTTCTGGATCTAAAAATATTGAATCGTTATGCAAGGATACCAACATTCAAAATGGTAACTATAAGGACTATCCTGCCTTTTGTTCAGCAAGGGCATTATATGTCCACAATAGATTTACAGGATGCATATCTGCATATTCCGATTCATCCAGCTCACTATCAGTTTCTGAGATTCTCTTTCCTGGACAAGCATTACCAGTTTGTGGCTCTGCCGTTTGGCCTAGCAACAGCTCCAAGGATTTTTACAAAGGTTCTCGGTGCCCTTCTGTCTGTAATCAGAGAACAGGGTATTGTGGTTTTTCCTTATTTGGACGATATCTTGGTACTTGCTCAGTCTTCACATTTAGCAGAATCTCATACGAATCGACTTGTGGTGTTTCTTCAAGATCATGGTTGGAGGATCAATTCACTAAAAAGTTCATTGATTCCTCAGACAAGGGTAACCTTTTTGGGTTTCCAGATAGATTCAGTGTCCATGACTCTGTCTTTGACAGACAAGAGACGTCTAAAATTGATTTCAGCTTGTCGAAACCTTCAGTCACAATCATTCCCTTCGGTAGCCTTTTGCATGGAAATTTTAGGTCTTATGACTGCTGCATCGGACGCGATCCCCTTTGCTCGTTTTCACATGCGACCTCTTCAGCTCTGTATGCTGAACCAATGGTGCAGGGATTACACAAAGATATCTCAATTAATATCTTTAAAACCGATTGTACGACACTCTAACGTGGTGGACAGATCACCATCGTTTAGTTCAGGGGGCTTCTTTTGTTCTTCTGACCTGGACTGTAATTTCAACAGATGCAAGTCTTACAGGTTGGTGAGCTGTGTGGGGGTCTCTGACGGCACAAGGGGTTTGGGAATCTCAGGAGGTGAGATTACCGATCAATATTTTGGAACTCCGTGCAATTTTCAGAGCTCTTCAGTCTTGGCCTCTTCTGAAGAGAGAATCGTTCATTTGTTTTCAGACAGACAATATCACAACTGTGGCATACATCAATCATCAGGGGGGGACTCACAGTCCTCTGGCTATGAAAGAAGTATCTCGAATTCTGGTTTGGGCGGAATCCAGCTCCTGTCTAATCTCTGCGGTTCATATCCCAGGTATAGACAATTGGGAAGCGGATTATCTCAGTCGCCAAACGTTGCATCCGGGCGAATGGTCTCTTCACCCAGAGGTATTTCTTCAGATTGTTCAAATGTGGGAACTTCCAGAAATAGATCTGATGGCTTCTCATCTAAACAAGAAACTTCCCAGGTATCTGTCCAGATCCCGGGATCCTCAGGCGGAGGCAGTGGATGCATTATCACTTCCTTGGAAGTATCATCCTGCCTATATCTTTCCGCCTCTAGTTCTTCTTCCAAGAGTAATCTCCAAGATTCTGAAGGAATGTTCGTTTGTCCTGCTGGTAGCTCCAGCATGGCCTCACAGGTTTTGGTATGCGGATCTTGTCTGGATGGCCTCTTGCCAACCGTGGACTCTTCCGTTAAGACCAGACCTTCTATCACAAGGTCCTTTTTTTCATCAGGATCTCAAATCCTTAAATTTGAAGGTATGGAGATTGAACGCTTGATTCTTGGTCAAAGAGGTTTCTCTGACTCTGTGATTAATACTATGTTACAGGCTCGTAGATCTGTATCTAGAGAGATATATTATAGAGTCTGGAAGACTTATATTTCTTGGTGTCTTTCTCATCATTTTTCCTGGCATTCTTTTAGAATTCCGCGAATTTTACAGTTTCTTCAGGATGGTTTAGATAAAGGTTTGTCCGCAAGTTCCTTGAAAGGACAAATCTCTGCTCTTTCTGTTCTTTTTCACAGAAAGATTGCTAATATTCCTGATATTCATTGTTTTGTACAAGCTTTGGTTCGTATAAAACCTGTCATTAAGTCAATTTCTCCTCCTTGGAGTTTGAATTTGGTTCTGGGGGCTCTTCAAGCTTCTCCTTTTGAACCCATGCATTCATTGGACATTAAATTACTTTCTTGGAAAGTTTTGTTCCTTTTGGCGATCTCTTCTGCCAGAAGAGTCTCTGATTTATCTGCTCTTTCTTGTGAGTCTCCTTTTCTGATTTTTCATCAGGATAAGGCGGTGTTGCGAACTTCTTTTGAATTTTTACCTAAGGTTGTGAATTCCAACAACATTAGTAGAGAAATTGTGGTTCCTTCATTATGTCCTAATCCTAAGAATTCTATGGAGAAATCGTTGCATTCTTTGGATGTTGTTAGAGCTTTGAAATATTATGTTGAAGCTACTAAGTCTTTCCGAAAGACTTCTAGTCTATTTGTTATCTTTTCCGGTTCTATAAAAGGCCAGAAAGCTTCTGCCATTTCTTTGGCATCTTGGTTGAAATCTTTAATTTATCATGCCTATGTTGAGTCGGGTAAAACTCCGCCTCAAAGGATTACAGCTCATTCTACTAGGTCAGTTTCTACTTCCTGGGCGTTTAGGAATGAAGCTTCGGTTGATCAGATTTGCAAAGCAGCAACTTGGTCTTCTTTGCATACTTTTACTAAATTCTACCATTTTGATGTGTTTTCTTCTTCTGAAGCAGTTTTTGGTAGAAAAGTACTTCAGGCAGCGGTTTCAGTTTGAATCTTCTGCTTATGTTTTCATTAAACTTTATTTTGGGTGTGGATTATTTTCAGCAGGAATTGGCTGTCTTTATTTTATCCCTCCCTCTCTAGTGACTCTTGCGTGGAAAGATCCACATCTTGGGTAGTCATTATCCCATACGTCACTAGCTCATGGACTCTTGTTAATTACATGAAAGAAAACATAATTTATGTAAGAACTTACCTGATAAATTCATTTTTCATATTAGCAAGAGTCCATGAGGCCCACCCTTTTTGTGGTGGTTATGATTTTTTTGTATAAAGCACAATTATTCCAATTCCTTATTTTATATGCTTTCGCACTTTTTTTCTTATCACCCCACTTCTTGGCTATTCGTTAAACTGATTTGTGGGTGTGGTGAGGGGTGTATTTATAGGCATTTTGAGGTTTGGGAAACTTTGCCCCTCCTGGTAGGAATGTATATCCCATACGTCACTAGCTCATGGACTCTTGCTAATATGAAAGAAATGAATTTATCAGGTAAGTTCTTACATAAATTATGTTTTTTGCCCCACTGTAGATACAGCCATAGAAGGAAATGTGTGGGGGGAGTTAGAGCTTTACAATTCAGAAACTAAAAAGAAAGTGTTAATGGCGAGGCACTGCAGTATACATTTGCAGGTAAAGTAATTCAGGTACATATTTTGTCTCTATCCCAACTTTTATGTCCGTTTAATGATACAGATGTTGCATCAGAATGTATGCCATTTGTCATTCTGTGTGAAAAATCGCAAAATGTTGGTGATTTAAATGGACGTTTAGTTATGGGTAGTGCAATTTTGTAACGGAGGTTTCAGTGCGGGTTTCTAAAGTAGAGGTGCTGCACATATGCCAACACGTCTGCAATGTAATACAGTGAAAACATAATTTATGTAAGAACTTACCTGATAAATTCATTTCTTTCATATTCGCAAGAGTCCATGAGCTAGTGACGTATGGGATATACATTCCTACCAGGAGGGGCAAAGTTCCCAAACCTCAAAATGCCTATAAATACACCCCTCACCACACCCACAAATCAGTTTAACGCATAGCCAAGAAGTGGGGTGATAAGAAAAAAGTGCGAAAGCATAAAAAATAAGGAATTGGAATAATTGTGCTTTATACAAAAAAATCATAACCACCACAAAAAGGGTGGGCCTCATGGACTCTTGCTAATATGAAAGAAATGAATTTATCAGGTAAGTTCTTACATAAATTATGTTTTCTTTCATGTAATTAGCAAGAGTCCATGAGCTAGTGACGTATGGGATAATGACTACCCAAGATGTGGATCTTCCACGCAAGAGTCACTAGAGAGGGAGGGATAAAATAAAGACAGCCAATTCCGCTGAAAATAATCCACACCCAAAATAAAGTTTAAATCTTAAAATGAAAAAAACTGAAATTATAAGCAGAAGAATCAAACTGAAACAGCTGCCTGAAGTACTTTTCTACCAAAAACTGCTTCAGAAGAAGAAAACACATCAAAATGGTAGAATTTAGTAAAAGTATGGAAAGAAGACCAAGTTGCTGCTTTGCAAATCTGATCAACCGAAACTTCATTCCTAAACTCCCAGGAAGTAGAAACTGACCTAGTAGAATGTAATCCTTTGAACCGGAAAAGATAACAAATAGACTAGAAGTCTTTCGGAAATTCTTAGTAGCTTCAACATAATATTTCAAAGCTCTAACTACATCCAAAGAATGCAATGATCTCTCATTAGAATTCTTAGGATTAGGACATAATGAAGGAACCACAATTTCTCTACTAATGTTGTTAGAATTCACAACCTTAGGTAAAAAATTAAAAGAAGTTCGCAACACCGCCTTATCCTGATGAAAAATCAGAAAAGGAGACTCACAAGAAAGAGCAGATAATTCAGAAACTCTTCTAGCAGAAGAGATGGCCAAAAGAAACAAAACTTTCCAAGAAAGTAATTTAATGTCCAATGAATGCATAGGTTCAAACGGAGGAGTTTGAAGAGCCCCCAGAACCAAATTCAAACTCCAAGGAGGAGAAATTGACTTAATGACAGGTTTTATACGAACCAAAGCTTGTACAAAACAATGAATATCAGGAAGATTAGCAATCTTTCTGTGAAAAAGAACAGAAAGAGCAGAGATTTGTCCTTTCAAGGAACTTGCAGACAAACCTTTATCCAAACCATCCTGAAGAAACTGTAAAATTCTCGGAATTCTAAAAGAATGCCAGGAAAAATGATGAGAAAAACACCAAGAAATGTAAGTCTTCCAGACTCTATAATATATCTTCCTAGATACAGATTTACGAGCCTGTAACATAGTATTAATCACAGAGTCAGAGAAACCTCTTTGACTAAGAATCAAGCGTTCAATCTCCATACCTTTTAAATTTAAGGATTTGAGATCCTGATGGAAAAAAGGACCTTGCGACAGAAGGTCTGGTCTTAACGGAAGAGTCCATGGTTGGCAAGAGGCCATCCGGACAAGATCCGCATACCAAAACCTGTGAGGCCATGCTGGAGCCACCAGCAGAACAAACGAGCATTCCTTCAGAATCTTGGAGATTACTCTTGGAAGAAGAACTAGAGGCGGAAAGATATAGGCAGGATGATACTTCCAAGGAAGTGAAAATGCATCCACTGCTTCCGCTTGAGGATCCCTGGATCTGGACAGATACCTGGGAAGTTTCTTGTTTAGATGAGAAGCCATCAGATCTATTTCTGGAAGTCCCCACATTTGAACAATCTGAAGAAATACCTCTGGGTGAAGAGACCATTCGCCCGGATGTAACGTTTGGCGACTGAGATAATCCGCTTCCCAATTGTCTATACCTGGGATATGAACTGCAGAAACTAGACAGGAGCTGGATTCCGCCCATACCAGTATTCGAGATACTTCTTTCATAGCCAGAGGACTGTGAGTCCCTCCTTGATGATTGATGTATGCCACAGTTGTGACATTGTCTGTCTGAAAACAAATGAACGATTCTCTCTTTAGAAGAGGCCATGACTGAAGAGCTCTGAAAATTGCACGGAGTTCCAAAATATTGATTGGTAATCTCACCTCCTGAGATTCCCAAACCCCTTGTGCTGTCAGAGACCCCCAAACAGCTCCCCAACCTGTCAGCTTGCATCTGTTGAAATTACAGTCCAGGTCGGAAGAACAAAAGAAGCCCCTTGAACTAAACGATGGTGATCTGTCCACCACGACAGAGAGTGTCGTACAATCGGTTTTAAAGATATTAGTTGAGATATCTTTGTGTAATCCCTGCACCACTGGTTCAGCATACAGAGCTGAAGAGGTCGCATGTGAAAACGAGCAAAGGGGATCGCGTCCGATGCAGCAGTCATAAGACCTAGAATTTCCATGCATAAGGCTACCGAAGGGAATGATTGTGATTGAAGGTTTCGACAAGCTGAGATCAATTTTAGACGTCTCTTGTCTGTCAGAGACAGAGTCATGGACGCTGAATCTATCTGGAAACCTGAAAAGGTTACCCTTGTCTGAGGAATCAATGAACTTTTCGGTAAATTGATCCTCCAACCATGATCTTGAAGAAACAACACAAGTCGATTCGTATGAGATTCTGCTAAATGTGAAGACTGAGCAAGTACCAAGATATCGTCCAAATAAGGAAATACCACAATACCCTGTTCTCTGATTACAGACAGAAGGGCACCGAGAACCTTTGTAAAAATTCTTGGAGCTGTTGCTAGGCCAAACGGCAGAGCCACAAACTGGTAATGCTTGTCTTGGAAAGAGAATCTCAGAAACTGATAGTGATCTGGATGAATCGGAATATGCAGATATGCATCCTGTAAATCTATTGTGGACATATAATGCCCTTGCTGAACAAAAGGCAGGATAGTCCTTATAGTTACCATTTTGAATGTTGGTATCCTTACATAACGATTCAATATTTTTAGATCCAGAACTGGTCTGAAGGAATTCTCCTTCTTTGGTACAATGAAGAGATTTGAATAAAACCCCAGCCCCTGTTCCAGAACTGGAACTGACATAATTACTCCAGCCAACTCTAGATCTGAAACACATTTCAGAAATGCTTGAGCCTTCGCTGGATTTACTGGGACACGGGAAAGAAATAATCTCTTTGCAGGAGGCCTTATCTTGAAGCCAATTCTGTACCCTTCTAAAACAATGTTTTGAATCCAAAGATTGTGAATTGAATTGATCCAAATTTCTTTGAAAAATCATAATCTGCCCCCTACCAGCTGGGCTGGAATGAGGGCCGCACCTTCATGTGGACTTGGGAGCTGGCTTTGATTTTCTAAAAGGCTTGGATTTATTCCAGACTGGAGATGGTTTCCAAACTGATACCGCTCCTGTGGGTGAAGGATCAGGCTTTTGTTCCTTATTGTGACGAAAGGAACGAAAACGATTATTAGACCTAAATTTACCTTTAGATTTTTTTATCCTGTGGTAAAAAAGTTCCTTTCCCTCCAGTAACAGTTGAGATAATAGAATCCAACTGAGAACCAAATAATTTATTACCCTGGAAAGAAAGGGAAAGCAAAGTTGACTTAGAAGACATATCAACATTCCAAGTTTTAAGCCATAAAGCTCTTCTAGCTAAAATAGCTAGAGACATATACCTGACATCAACTCTAATGATATCAAAGATGGCATCACAAATAAAGTTATTAGCATGTTGAAGAAGATTAACAATGCTATGAGAATTATGATCTGTTACTTGTTGCGCTAAAGCTTCTAACCAAAAAGTTGAAGCTGCAGCAACATCCGCTAAAGATATAGCAGGTCTAAGAAGATTACGTGAACATAAGTAAGCTTTCCTTAGAAAGGATTCAATCTTCCTATCTAAAGGATCCTTAAAGGAAGTACTATCTGCCGTAGGAATAGTAGTACGTTTAGCAAGAGTAGAGACAGCCCCATCAACTTTAGGGATTTTGTCCCAAAATTCTAATCTGTCAGATGGCACAGGATATAATTGCTTAAAACGTTTAGAAGGAGTAAATGAATTACCCAAATTATTCCATTCCCTGGAGATTTCCATTTTGAATAAATATGAAGATTTATCAGCATCAACCTCTGAGACAGAATCCTCTGAACCAGAGGAACCATAATCAGAATGATGATGTTCATTTAAAAATTCATCTGAAAAATGAGAAGTTTTAAAAGACCTTTTACGTTTACTAGAAGGAGGAATAACAGACATAGCCTTCTTAATGGATTTAGAAACAAAATCTCTTATGTTAACAGGAACACTCTGAGTATTAGATGTTGACGGAACAGCAACAGGTAATGTAACATTACTAAAGAAAATATTATCTGCATTAACAAGTTTGTCATGACATTCATTACAAACAACAGCTGGAGGAACAGATACCACAAGTTTACAGCAAATACACTTAACTTTGGTAGATCCAGCACCAGGCAGCGTTTTTCCAGAAGTATCTTCTGACTCAGTGTCAATCTGGGACATCTTGCAATATGTAATAGAAAAAACAACATATAAAGCAAAATTGATCAAATTCCTTAAATGACAGTTTCAGGAATGGGAAAAAATGCCAGTGAACAAGCTTCTAGCAACCAGAAGCAATAAATAATGACTTAAATAATGTGGAGACAATAGTGACGCCCATTTTTTTTAGCGCCAAAAAAAGACGCCCACATTATTTGGCGCCTAAATGCTTTTGGTGCCAAAAATGACGCCACATCCGGAACGCCGACACTTTTGGCGCAAAAAAATGTCAAAAATGAACCAACTTCCGGCGACACGTATGACGCCGGAAACAGAAAAAAAAATTTGCGCCAAAAAAGTCAGCGCCAAGAATGACGCAATAAAATTAAGCATTTTCAGCCCCCGCGAGCCTAACAGCCCACAGGGAAAAAAGTCAAATTTTAAGGTAAGAAAAAAATTGATTTATTCATATGCATTATCCCAAATATGAAACTGATTGTCTGAAATAAGGAACGTTGAACATCCTGAGTCAAGGCAAATAAATGTTTGAATACATATATTTAGAACTTTATATAAAAGTGCCCAACCATAGCTTAGAGTGTCACAGAAAATAAGACTTACTTACCCCAGGACACTCATCTACATGTAGTAGAAAGCCAAACCAGTACTGAAACGAGAATCAGTAGAGGTAATGGTATATATAAGAGTATATCGTCGATCTGAAAAGGGAGGTAAGAGATGAATCTCTACGACCGATAACAGAGAACCTATGAAATAGACCCCGTAGAAGGAGATCATTGAATTCAAATAGGCAATACTCTCCTCACATCCCTCTGACATTCACTGCACGCTGAGAGGAAAACCGGGCTCCAACCTGCTGCGGAGCGCATATCAACGTAGAATCTAGCACAAACTTACTTCACCACCTCCATAGGAGGCAAAGTTTGTAAAACTGATTTGTGGGTGTGGTGAGGGGTGTATTTATAGGCATTTTGAGGTTTGGGAAACTTTGCCCCTCCTGGTAGGAATGTATATCCCATACGTCACTAGCTCATGGACTCCTGCTAATTACATGAAAGAAAATTAGATTTCAACATGGCGGCACCCATGGCTAGAGGGTGGTGGAGGATACATTTACGACTATGCTTTTAAAATATATTTAGTTTTTAATGTGCCTTTTAAGTTTGAAAGTTGAGTTTTTGAAAATTTTAATGAAAACTTAAATCCTAACTTAAGCAGCATTTCCCCTGTGATAATAAAATATTCATATTTTGAACACAGTGCATTTTAACATGATGCATTTTATTTTATTTAGTTTTGTTGAAATTTGTGGGGGGTTTTTTCCAGTTTAGCACTACCTTTAATTGTTTACTTTATATTAAAATTCCATCATCTATAATTTTCTAAACTATTAAATGAAAAATAAAACAAATTGTATATGTAATACCTTTATTAGCTAACAAAAAGAATATGGTTGAAGGAGCCCTAATGCGCTGACATATTGCAAAAAAAAATATTTTTAGTTAGCCAATAAAGGTATCAGATTTACAATTTATTTTTTTATTTTTCATTTAATTAACTGGCATGTTACCAAGAAAACATTTTTTTTGCTCCAAACTATTAATAAAAGCGTTCATGTTGATTTATTTGTTTTTATTTTTTTACTTTTTAATTTAAATGTTTTTTGCAATTTTCTAATATCACATTTCACCTTTTTGGAAACAAATAGAATCCTTTTTTGCACCTATTCTAATCTTTTTAACTTTTAATCAACTCGTGTGGTTTCTTGGAGAAATGTGCATTCATCTATTTCGGCTGGTCCAAATGCTGACAATGGCAGCCACAATACAGATTGTGTTGCACTTTCACAAGAATAATTGGGGATTGCAGCCATCCATTTTTCACATTTGGATCAACCCAAAATAGACAAATGCACATTTCAAGTTTCAAGCATCTTCTCCATTAGAAGTGCAGCCATTCAGATTCATTAACCACATGAAAAAAATAAGTAAAGCTACAAGAAACAATGTTTTATCTGTGAAACATACATTCGATAGATGCATTTGAAAAACATGCAATAGTATTCTGTTTGGAATACACCTCTTTAAACATCTCAAACTATGCAATGATGGCAGCCAATTTGGGATTGTCCATCCTTGGGTATAATTCTATAGGATAGGCCAGGAACGTATGGTTGAGGATCTACTGTTTTATATTCACAATGCCCCCAGGTCTCTCTTTGACCTTTTAAGGTATATTTAGTTATTTGCACTGGTTTAACAATGCTTTATACAGCACATACTTTTGTGAAAAAGTAGATATTAGTCTTATTAGTTATCTGTATGGTTTCTATAACTCTGTTTTACTTCACACTTAAAATGGTTTAATTTGCCTATAGGGACGACCATCAGGGGACTCATTTATTCAGATGAAATCTGCAGAGAGAGCTTTTTTGGCAGCACAGAAATGCCATAAGAAGACCATGAAAGACAGATATGTTGAGGTGTTTCAATGCTCTGCTGAGGAGATGAACTTTGTCTTAATGGGGGGAACTTTAAATCGCAATGGATTGTCCCCACCACCATGTAAGTTACCATGTAAGTTTGGGCTGTGGGTCTTGACGCTTCTCCTCTTTTTGAGCTGGTAGGTGTTGGAACTGCTTTCCTTACTGGGTGTGGATCTCTAATGATGATTTCCTGGTTAATTGTTATTAAACAAAAACAATCATAAAACACAATTATTTTGGTGGACAATTTCTGGGCATCTGTGGGGGATTTTTTTCTTTTGTTTGCTGAGAGAAGCATTTTATCCAAACGTTATTTGCTTTCTCTGTTTTATCTTCAGAATCTCTCTTCTGAACAGTTACGTTTACAGCAAATAGTAATAGGAAAGTGATATAGAAATATAGGTGTGTTTTTAGTTGTTTGCCCCTTAATGCTTTGCAATACAGACCAGGAATATTAAGAAAATAACTTATCATAATAATATCATAATATGAGAAAACCCCACCACCAATTTTATTTTTTAGAGAGAGAGAGGTATGTATATGTGTGTATGTGTGTGTGTATGTATATGTATGTATATGTGTGTGTATATATGTGCTTGTGTGTATGTATATGTGTGTATGTGTGTGTATATATGTGCTTGTGTGTATGTATATGTGTGTATGTGTGTGTATATATGTGCTTGTGTGTATGTATATGTGTGTGTGTGTATATATGTGCTTGTGTGTATGTATATGTATGTATATGTGTGTATGTGTGTGTATATATGTGCTTGTGTGTATGTATATGTGTGTGTATATATGTGCTTGTGTGTATGTATGTGTATGTATATGTGTGTATGTGTGTGTATATATGTGCTTGTGTGTGTGTATGTATGTGTATGTATATGTGTGTATGTGTGTGTATATATGTGCTTGTGTGTGTGTGTATGTATGTGTATGTATATGTGTGTGTGTATATATGTGCTTGTGTGTATGTATGTGTGTGTATATATGTGCTTGTGTGTGTATGTATGTATGTGTGTGTATATATGTGCTTGTGTGTGTGTGTATATATGTGCTTGTGTGTGTGTATGTATATGTATGTATGTGTGTATGTGTGTGTATATATGTGCTTGTGTGTGTATGTATATGTGTGTATGTGTGTATATATGTGCTTGTGTGTATGTGTGTGTATGTGTGTATATATGTGCTTGTGTGTATGTATATGTATGTATATGTGTGTGTGTGTGTGTATGTGTGTGTGTATATGTATGTATATGTGTGTATGTATGTATATGTATGTATATGTGTGTATGTGTGTGTGTATGTATATGTGTGTATGTATATGTGTGTGTGTATGTATATGTGTGTGTGTGTGTGTGTGTGTGTGTATGTATATGTGTGTGTGTGTGTATGTATGTGCTTGTGTGTATGTATATATGTATATGTGTGTA